>NW_012026802.1:1281888-1305156 GCF_000956235.1 Wasmannia auropunctata
GGGGGGGGAAGTCGACCTCGACCAAACTCCGACTAATTGCGCTCGGCGATTAACGTATCAGACAATACTCGAACAATACCTATATCCGTGAGTAGAGTCATTAAATCAACAACTTTTTTTTTAATCATTTTTTTTTTGCTACACGTGGAAAGAATGATTAGAGGTCGGAAATGATGAATTGTGTGCAGTTGGATGTTTTCAATGGGAGCAAATTCGTCGCCGATTACGGTTACCAATGTAGCCACAGTTGCTGAAATTACAGCTACGGCTACAATTTGGTCGAAGTCGGCCTTTAATGGTATATAAAGACAAGGACAAGCGCGTGGCATTACCGTGCGTGCTCCTCCTCCGTAGTTATTGTTCGTAGCACGTAGCCGATTATCTCTCCATCAATCCAGCTGCGTATTTCGCGCATCAAGTGGTTTAATTCTATAAAATCGTTGTGTGTAATACGGCAACGAGATGTGCCGGGAGAGGAGTACGTTCCAACGGAGAGTTTGACTAGGCAATTCCGACGCGGTGCGTTCCGCGATTGCACCGACGTTATTGTTGTACTTATTTTTTTTCGCGCTCTCTCTCTCTCTCTCTCTCTCTCTCTCTCTCTCTCTCCCTCTTCCCGTTCCGTCTCCGCGCAGGTCACCGCGTGAAATATCAAACTGGCTAATCGGCGTTTTCGCGTAATCGAGTTTTCGGAGCGATTATCGAGTCGACGC
Source organism: Wasmannia auropunctata (assembly GCF_000956235.1). Classification (NCBI taxonomy): domain Eukaryota; kingdom Metazoa; phylum Arthropoda; class Insecta; order Hymenoptera; family Formicidae; genus Wasmannia; species Wasmannia auropunctata. The sequence goes on from NW_012026802.1 coordinate 1,282,602, forward strand.
TGGGGCCAAGTGGTACACAGCACCCTGTGAAATCTATCTAGCTGTTAAGTCAACGTAAATGTATACATAATCCTAGCGATTTTCTCTCCTGTGTCCGCGTAAATTCGAGCAGCACGTATTCGCTTGCACGCGCACACACACACGCACACACACACACACACACACTCTCTCTCTCGTTCCGCCGCGTGTTATGACTAGATCTCCGGATCTCCTCTCACTCGTGCTTCGGTCGGACGGCCGTTCTCTCGTTCGTCGCCTCGCCGTCCGACTGGCGATTTTTGGCCTGCTGCCGCAGCTGGGCCCGCTTCAGGCTCGTCATTAATTGACTGGATTGATAAAGCCAACTGGCCTGGAAAGATCATGACGGTCATGCGCGCGCGTGGTCGAACCCTCTCAGAATTATGATTCGTTCGAAAGTATACCCCGTACGGGTCTCGAAGTCTGGGCTGTACTTACCACCATGATCATGCAGTTTATTAAAATGGGCACGGAGAAAACGACGGATATGAACAGGCCTTGCGAATCGAAGTACTGCTGTCTAGAGAATGCCCTGTGAACGTTCAGAAGATTATTAAATAAGCAAAGCGGATGATAGAGAATCGCATTGACACATTGGCCGTAATCTAATACCTACATCCAGTTTGTTGCCGCGACTTCGTTAATACTTTCTGAGAAATAAACCAGGAGTACTGAAACAGAGACAGAGCTCGTGGTTAACGTTCATGGTGACTCGGTAAAATTTGCGGTAAATTACAACAGAGGCGCTTACGGAGCACGAGAAACAGGATTATCTGAAAATTCGCGTGGTTCCTCGTCATTAACGCGGTCATAGTGACGGCAATGTGAAACGTCAGTAGCGCGGCTAGCCATGGATCCCTCCAATCGATCTGCAACAATACATCCATATCAAAATATATACGTTCGCGCTGTAATCCGGGGCGAATGAAAATGGATATCGGGAACTTAATCTTTAAATGAGAAAATTTCACGACTGCGCTATCTTATCCGCTACACGTATCCTTTCACCACACTTTTTGCAGAGGCAAAACGAGCATAACACATATGTTTCTTATTCCCTTTCCCTCTCTCTCATTTTAACGATTTATTTGTTTGCACAAATGGACGGTAATCTCCTTGCGAGGAAAGAAATGAAGAAACCGCTCGGAAGAACGCTCGCCGCGTGCGATAACCGTTTAAAAATATATCCAGAGAGATTCTGGAAAGACCGAGGTAGGTAAACTGTGTGTGTGTGTGTGTGTGTGTGTGTGTATACGCCGCATGTATTTTCGCGAAGGACCACATTACGCACACCTCGTTCTCGGCGACGGGACGGCCTTGAGAACGTAAGCGAGTACGTGACGAAAATAGAGCGCCGATGTAATCGGGCGAGATTTTTCGCGGTCGCCGTAGTCTGTCTGTCGTCCAGGAGACGACGATAAGGAGGTCAAGCATCGCCGAACCCGGTGTAGAGCCGTATTGAATTCCATTCTCGCCCTTCCTCCGTCTGATTCGCGTCTCGTCGCGCGCACGCGACGACGCCGGCGATAAGATAAGGGAGCCGCGGATGAATCTCTATGGGGGCTCGATGCGACTGTATGTAACGTGTGTCAGGCGGAGGCCGCCCGCCGGCGCGCCGGCCGCGTCGAAAACGAAAGTTGCCGGAGCGCGCGCGCGCCGCCGCCGGCCTGGAATCTGGAACGCGAGGATGTTGCCAGGTTGCCACCGACAGCAAAAAGCGCAGAGATATGCAAAATTATGCGAACGAGACGCGAAGATTGTTATGCAACTTGTTGTTAATAGAAATCACGTATGCGAGTTTCTATAATAAGAACGCGCGTGTAGCGAATTAAAAATGATAAGGATGCCGGAAAGGAATACATTTTTATGATTTGACGACGGATGCATGCGACCGCGCGCATAAATTTCCATTTTTAATCGTACAAACATGCAAACACTTCCAGCGCGATTAGTATAATTTTTACGCTCGTTGTCCGCATAATTTTACATGGTTTTTTTTTTTGCGGTGCGCTCGACAGTCTCGACACCTCTTTTTGGGTCAAAAGATCCAACGATCAAAGGATCATCATAAGCTAAGCGGAAGGGCCGTTTTCAATCGCGCTTTTCGCGTTTCTCCTTCCTCCTGGAAACGTCTATTCTTAACTCTCGGAGATGCGACGTCTGCTCTAACATTTTTCCCTCTTCTTCTCCTCTTCCCCCGTTTCCTCCTCCGCCAAATTCCTCGACTGGCAAATGTTTCATTTAAATCCTACGAAAGAAAAGTATAACGAGTACGACAGAGATAGGAGCCTGTAAGAAGCTTCGGAAAAGTTGGTGCAGCGTCTCTCGATAAGGCGTATCTTCATCGAGTCACGTGCGTGATCTCCGTCGTGATACGAACGAGCGTGGGGAAAATTATCCTCGGAAAAAAAAGGTCACGCGCTGACTTGCCCGTCACGTTATATCTTCGAGCACGTAATCAACCGCGCGGCTCGTTCGGCTCATGAACTGCGCCGCCGCTTTCTGGAGTTCGCGACTCCAGTTGTCCGCCACGATCGAAAGGGGAAAAAAATTCCGATTCGATTCTCGCGGTCAGCTGACGTAAACCAGACACGTTCCAGTCCGTTCGGACCATGTGGACGTGGTAGGGAAAAAAATGAGGAAAAAAAACAAATTAGACGACTGACGAAGAGACTGTCACTGTGAGATGAGTAAGGCGACGAGCGGCGAAGCGAGACGGAGCGACGGAACGGAAGAGAACGGAAGAGAGAGAGAGAAAGGGAAAAACAGAGAATGGGAAAACGAGGGAGGAAAAGGACGGGCGAGACTTACGCTCTGCAGGAACGGCCAGATGCCGTCGATGCTGTCCGTGGCTGTGAATAGGCTATGAAACGGCTCGTCGCGCGACATCGTGTGCCTGTCGCGACGCGCGGGCCTTCCTACGTGAGCGTGCTGCGACGGAACTGGCGACGGTGACGACGACGACGACGACAACGACGACGACGACGACTGGAAGGCGCCGGGAGAGCAGGCGTAGGCGTAGAGAAAGGATGCGAGCGCATCCGCGCGAGTCCGGAAATTCAAAAGAGCACACGCGAACTGTACACACGCGGCTATACACCGGCGGCGCGAGTCGCGACTGACTGACTGACTGACTGACTCGACTTGACTTGAATGAATGACTGATTGACCGGACCGAACCGCGGAGCGAAACGAGCGACGGGTGAGACCGGATCGCCTCTGCACGAACGGAGCGAAGCCAGCGGAGAATCGCCGCATTCGCCGCGGGGCGCGCGATGCGATAACGCCGGTCAATGCGCAGGCGGGAAGGGGGGACGAGGAGGTGACGTTAAAGGTGTATTCACAGACGCGTTACGTGACAAGTGCGATCGGCCAATCGCCCGTCCGATGGGTCTGTTCTTTTTAGTAGCTACACGGATAAAAAAAATATTTATTTTTATGGGCGAAGACATTGGCCAGATTGATTATGCAAGTGCAATTAACACAAGCAAATTCAATGTTTTCTTTACTTTTTGGTTTATGTAGAAGGCGTATGTTTACGGATGGCGCTACGATAAAACAGGTGATTAGTGCGTATTTAGCGCCGCCCTGTGATCAAGTATCTCAATCTCTGCAACGGGGCGTTCAGTCAGAAATTACCGGCGAGCGTGATTGGCCGCTTCTCCACGTGCATTCGGTGCACTGTTTGTATTGTTGTGCGTAAACATTTTCGGAAATGGCAAGTAAAACGAGAATAATTAATCTGACCAGGATGTCGAGAGTATTTCAACCAATGGCAACGAGCGGATCGCTCGAGAACGGAGAAAAGGCAGAAGAAATTATATCTAAAAGTCATAGGGTAAGTGTACCTTTTTTTTAACATAAAAAATCTTTATGTAGAGAATAGAAGCTCTTTAAATGTGTTTTTTTTTCATGATGCCGTTTAATGAAAACCACTTGATATAATAATAATAATAATAATAATCATTGTTAGAAGTCGTAATGTTAAGACGATATTTCTTAAATAAATTTACAAACTAAGGTTTCTTCAAGCAAATTATGTATTCAATTTCAAATGTTTCTTTAATTTTTGTGCTTTATAAAAATGTCTGGTTTAATTAAATCATTGGCTTTTTCTTCAATTTAAAGATCTCATCTTTAATCTTTTTAATTGTTTCAGTTAATGGTCAATTATGGCATCATCAAACCAGTTAACATCGGCATGTATGCTCTACTGCCGTTAGGAATGCGAATTTTAAACAAATTAATCGAGCTTGTTGACAAAGAAATGGCAAATATCGGCGCGGAGAAAATACTGCTCCCAGCGTTAACTTCCGCCGCGCTGTGGAAGAAGACTAAGAGATACGATTCCAGCAATTCTGAATTGTTTAAAGTTACGGATAGACACGAAAAGGAATATATATTGGGCCCAGTAAGAAATATACTGTAATACATATTTTCCTGTCAAGTTCTATTTTAGATAAAATTGGAGGTTTTAAAGAAAAATTGAAAAATTGCTTTTTACAACAGAAAAGCCAATGGCATTATTTTAATTAATAGAAATTATATTTGAAAACACCATGTAATTAATAAGATAAATCCCTTGCACCAACGTAACGTACTTTTTTTTCTATTTAATCTGAAAATGTGAATTAAAATAGTATAAAGTGCTAATTTTAGTAAGTGTGCTAGCAAGTAATTTTATGGTTTTATAGACATACGAAGAGGCAATCTGTGATTTGGTATCGTCAGTAGGGCACCTTTCCACTAGATCATTACCGTTGAAATTGTATCAGATTTCCAGCAAGTGGCGAGACGAGATGAAACCGCGGCTTGGGCTCCTACGTAGCCGAGAATTTATCATGAAGGACTTATACACATTTGATGCTAGCTTGGAGAAAGCACGATATACGTATGATTTAGTCTGCGAGTCTTATAATAATATTTTTAGGCAAATTGGTATAAAGTACACGAAAAGTAATTAACATTTCTAAATTATATGCTAGAATATGCATATTTATAGATGCATAGATTATAATATTGGAAGTGTGCCTTAGGGGATGATTTATATGATGATTATTAAAAGGCATAGGTGATGTCGGAACAATCGGAGGCCTGATGTCGCACGAATATCATTATGTGTCTGATATCGGCGAGGACATGATACTCGAGTGTCCCTCGTGCCATTTCTCTATTAATCAAAGAGTCTCCGAGACGACGAGTTGTCCGGAATGTAAAAGCGAACTGCATCAGCATACCGCTGCTGAGGTAAATACAAGAATTTCTAATAGAGATTATATTTTATTTTATTTAACACAACTAATTGATGTTAAATCAAAGATATGCGAATGTCACAAAAGAAAAAATATGTTACATTGCATAAACGATAATTGCAGGTAGGACACACATTTTTATTAGACACAAAGTATTCGAAGCAATTAAAAGTGATGTATGTGGAGCAACATAAATCGAAACCTTTGGTGATGGGCTGTTTCGGTCTGGGATTAAGTCGTATCATTACGTCAGCCGTCGAAATCTTATCGACAAATGACGAGCTAAGGTGGCCTCTAAAGTTAGCACCGTACACAGTATGCATCATACCGCCAAAGGTAATAAGATGAATACAAATACGGCTTTATGTCTCTGCTAAACAATATTCGTTATATACTGGATTGGAATCCCCACAGGCTGGAAGCAAAGAAGAAAATACGTCTGTCTATGTTGAGCAGCTGTTCGAGGTACTCTGCAAATACAATATCGACGCAATATTGGACGATCGCACGCATTACACGATTGGTAAACGACTGTTGTTCACGCGTGCATCCGGCTATCCTTACATAATTGTCATTGGCAAAACGGCAACCCAGTCGGTTCCTTTATTCGAGCTCCACGACGTGAACAATGCGACTTATCGTGAATTGTCATTGGATCAGATAAGTGATTACTTCCAGAATATAAGTTTTAAAAGTTAGAAAAAGAGATACGTGTACAGCATATAAGAAATTGAAATGTCAGTGAATATTGTATATTTAGTACATATTCTTACAACAAACGACTGTACATTTTTGTGAATAATATTGATTTATTATTTATACTGTAGTCTGTATCTTTGTACAAGGCTGCGCGTCCAGAAACATTACTTTATGTAAAATCTGAACTGTACCAGTAACAGTATACCAGAGATATGGAAAATAAAAACGGTCATTAATATGTATAATATTATTGTGCAATATAGTATTGATCGTCTCAAGACTTAAAGCCGGTATTTATATTGATTCTAGTATTAAAATATTACTTAAAACCACCTTCAAATAAGAATAGACTATAAATACTGACCTCAACGTTGCTCAAGAAATAATTAAAAAAGTAAAAGTGATAAAGAATTTTAAAGTATATTTCGATGATAATATATCTAACCTTTGATTAATTTATAAGAAAAGCTGGCTGGGAATATGTAAGAAAAGGATATGTTATAACAACAGAGTAACCACAATGTTGAAAATATATTGCGTACACTTTTACATTATGAAATATTTGAAAGCTCTTCTAATATAGTTTGCGTATCTAAAGCATTAAGATCTATCGAAGCCCGTGTATCCACTATCACTCCAGTAACCTGAAAATAATAAAGTAAGACTAATATGAGAACGATACGTAATGTAACGAGACACGAAAGTACATTAATGTGTTTTATTTGATTACCATTTCCTCAAAAAACGCAGTATGATTAGGCTTTTCCGAATATCTTTCGTACTGATCCAGATTATCCTGCAGTTTTAAAGCGAGACTGTCATAATTCTGTATTATAATAGTTAAAATTTGTTGTTCCGTTGGTGTCGACAAGCTCTCCTTCGCTAGCCACGCAGCTATCTTTGGTGGAAAATGATTTACTATATCCCTCACGTTGACGAGAGAATTCGTTAATTTGAGCGCGTGTTCCTTGTACTCGTACGACTCGCTAGTCGAATACCTGAGTGCTAGAACATTTTTATACATTATGAAGTATTATTTTTCGTTTATAACGCTAAGGAGTTCTTGCACTATTATCGGCTACCTACCCATGGCATTTAGGTTGGTGAAGATAAGTCTCATACGAATAATTTCGTAAAATAATTCGTCGTAACTGTTGGGCGACGACAGGAATGTATCAGCATATGTAATAAAAAAATTTAAGACGTTCACCACCTGTCGAAAAGCAGTCAAAATATTATCTTGTTCGATTATGTGCCATAGTCTCTCAAATGTCTTATTTACCTGAATAGCTAAAGGAAATATGTTCATTTTCTTAATAAGGTGACTTTCGTGCGTTGTTAAAAATTTAAGTAAATTAATTAACGCGGTCCAAAGATCCCGCCACTGATAACCAAGCCTGACACGGCACCTCTTCTGGTAGCACAGTAGTCTTTGTAAAACGCCGATACACTGATGATACAACTCAAGTGGAAATTTCTTCATCATGTGTGATGTCACGAACTCGACGAGCAGATCTATAATGAAGCGATACAGATAATCTTATTAAATGATATGACGAAAAATGAATTTTTTTTTTATTAAATAACATGACGAAATTTGCATTAAAAACATATTTTTCAATTCAATTTGTCTCAAAATCAGACGATTTATAATATTCTATAAACTGAAAAGTTACTGATGTGTTTCAACTAGTGGAACCCTGCCTCTATTTATTCGGCTTCTACTATATGTATTTCGAGAGAACATGTAACTTCTGAAACATAAGATTACCGAGTAACGTAGCTGCAAGCGGTTGAGCAGGTGCCACTTTGTCCTGCAACTTTCGATGATGCATAGGTACTCTATGTAACTGAACTCTGAATGCCAGATTCGCGTCATGCATCAAACTATTTGCATATTGGTCCTCCGCGATGCAGCTTAGTATCAGGAAGCACAACTTCACGTTATTCATTATAGCCTCCGTACGAATTACTTGCATAACTATCGAACTGCAATGCATACGGATATTTTACAATCGCTTAAGCAGCAAAATTATTAACATATATTAATTTTTATATTTTTTTTCTTCTCACCAATACTGCAGAAAGGTTGCCAGCAGATTGAATGGCTGAGCCATCACGTCGGGTGGTGAGGCACCAGGAGCTACCGCGTTTGGACCCAGGGTGTTGTTCGGCGATGGAGGTGCGCTGGTGTCGCTTTGCGTATAGGCCAGAGTAGTTACAAAATTACGATTTAAGTGTGTAGCCTCGTATAGGGCTAACAGTAAAGCGTTATTCGCGCGAACTTGTTGCGTTTTCGCTTCCTCCTCCCCGACAAACATGCTGCCGACCATACTAGTTAACGAAGACAGCCAGGATGCTTGTATTTCTGGAAATGTATTGCGTTATTATTAATCGGAATATATTTATGTTATATTTAAACAGTTACTACTATTGCAATACCTGCTCTTTGTTGCGCAAACTGCCGGCAAAATTCCGTCAATGCACTCGATATAGCTTGTCCGTATCCATTTAGGGCTAATTCATCGTCCAGAATTGATAATTTGACGATGTAAGGATTTGCACTTTCGTATTTCCGGTAGTTGACTAGAAGCGTTAACAGTAAAACTGCATCATGACCATGGCGATTTCTAGCAGCTGTATCTCTCAATAACTACGATACAAAATGATATAAGCAATTATTTATATATAAGATCGAATTTCATTCAAAATTTTATTTAGAATTTTCCATAAATGTAGAAAAAAAAATTACGATTGGTAAACTTCTAACATACTTGAATTAGCGATTCGAAAACGCTGTTTAACATCACATATTCCAACAAGGTATTTTGGCTGATATTATCCATACCGGTAACTATAATTAACAACAATTTCAGGCACAAAGCTTTCAAACTATCTGGATATTCACCTAAAAAAAAATCCGAATTCTTCTTTCTCATTATTGTTATTAATTCATCTTGCTAATATTATATTTATAGAGTTGCTCGAAAAGTATATTTAATAAATAAGTAGAAATAAATTATACCCGTTTCAAAAACAATAAATCAATATATATTATTAAAGTGTCACCTATATCCTACCTGTTAAAAAGTTATTACAATGCTGCATTAACGTTGTCATCCTCTGTTCCGCGGAATCAAAGCCCACTAGAATGTCTATTAAATTAAATCCATAATCTCCCTGGTTGGCTTTCTTGTACATGGACTGGATGACAGCTGCTAAGGTTTGCAGCGCGTATACTATTCTAAACGGATGCTCGTCGACTAAAGTGTCGACGCAGTGGCATACCAGCGCGTTTAAATTTTCCTTGCTGGCGTTCAGTTGCTCCGCTGTCATATGTAGAATTTCATTTTCGATGTGAGGTACCTGTGACACGAGGAAAAAATGTTGTAATATATCTCTGACAGATCAGGCAATGGCAAGAGCAGGAAAAGGGAGATGCATACCATAGGTTTAATAAGGAACAGTTCATTCCAGAAATTTGGATGAGCTAGCGTTAGGTCTTCGCCTTTGAAGAAGCTCTCGTAGATCGGCACCAGCTTGCATTTGTGTTGACGTTTGGCTCCAGAGCCACTCCTCTTTCTCATAGCCATTGGTACGATAAACTATTTCCCTCTGTTCATATTCAAACTCTAGAAATATGTCGGGGGAGTATATAAGTACAGTCATTTCATAATAATGCGCTCGTGATAGAATTAGATTCTCCTAAAATAACCTTTATAGAAAAGACAAGAGGAAATACTAGACATCCTTAATATTTATCTAATTCTTCACATAGTTAATAAAACTATCGTTTATCTATCGAAACCCGAAATCTTACTTATGTACACGTAATATAAATTCAAAATTTTAATGTAACATGTAACTGTTGTTACATGTGATCTGTTATGTCGGGATCAATGGTGTGAAATTATAGAAATTAACGAAGAGTTTTATCCAATATTAATTCTCACCAATTCCTAGAATATATATTTTATATATATTACAAGTATATATAAATAGAATTCAGTCGAAAAAACCAGTCTTTACATCCGATATTGGTGCGGTTTAAACAAAAAAATTAATATTTCGAGGTTATAAAATCAACGAGCACACTATGCATATCAACAGAGGACAGGACGATTTTTTGCCTGTACCGCAAAATGCCCTCGTGCACTAACGCCCTCTGAGGAAGTGGAGGTAACCTACGTGAGCAACATTCACTTTTCTTCACCGCGGGTATACAATTTGTGGTGCGTGTCCGTGCTATATCCACGTTTCGAAACAGTTGAAGCTTTATTCATGAAAAATTGTAAATATGAAAATTATGTCCTCTATCAGATTACGGATATTTCCGGTGAGTAACACAGTCTTCGACTTTTTTACGCTACATGTATATTGTTTTGTTCTATTGTATCAAAGTATCAAAGCTAGCGCAACCCATGAGTTTTCTTCGAAACGGCTGCGGTGAAAAAATCGGGAGAGGCACGATTAATTAGTTACTCAACAAAAGTTAATTTCAATGCACGTCCAATCGAATTGTGCTGAAGAGGCTGCGAGTATTTCAGTATCAAAGATAGAGCATCCCATGAGTTTTCTTCGAAACGGCTGCGGTGAAAAAATCGGGAGAGTAAAAAGGAGTAAAAAGAACGTTTTAGTTCTTTCACAAGCTTCACGACTTCACGATTATTATTGCATAGATTTTTCGTACAAAATTATAGTAACAAATTGTAACAAATTATAACATCGATTCATTATAATATACGTGTATATAATATATGTATAACGATTTCTATCTAGAATTATACTTATCGTTATTTAGAGAAAAAAAACATTTAAAGAATAAAATATTTGGAAGGTAACAAGCATTAATTTTCTCTAAATACACGCGATGCAATATGTTTGCGAATAGCAACAAATTTTTTTTGTACAGTACAAAATTCTTGATTTACAAAATTCAAAATGAATGACGTGTCGATAATCAACGCAAAGTAAATTCGTTCATTGCTTTAATTGAACTTTAATTTTGTGATACGCGTTGCACAGCAATCCTCTGAGATTATAGATGTTATTAAAACTTTCTGGTTGCACGTTATACGACGAGTCAACTGCTTTCGCCCAGATTTCAACCTCTTTGGAATTCTTGTCCACGGGAAGCTCCACGTTCCACAATGTCCAGCTCCAGTAGCGACCCTGCTTTGCCTGAAGATCTTCCGTCAAATCTGCTGTATGCCAAGTCTTACCTTTGTAATTAAACAGAACAAAAAGAATTGATTATGATAGATCGTTTAAAGAAGAGAAATAATTGGGCTGATTTGAGTCTCATTTTCTTGTCTTTCTCTCACCTTTGTCATTCGTGACGTCAATACGAATTATTTTTCGACCACCGCCCGACCATGCGTAACCTGATGAAATATTATATTTTATGAATATCGAAGAAATTTAGGATCGGACACTGCTCGCAATCATAAAAATAATGAAACCGATATTTCAACTTACGTTTATTATCGTATTTACCTTTCACTTGAATTTTTCCATTCTTGATTTTGACTACGTCTGAATTTTGCGGATCGCATATCGCCGATGTTACGGGCATTTCTTGTATCGCGGGCGATTTACTGAAGTCCACATTATCCCAATCAACGCTCGGAGAAAACCCTTTGTAATCGCCCTGCTGCCACTGCGACTGACTCTCCTCCTTTGACACGCTAATCTTACCTGTCGATTCAGTAGCCCGACATGAGTACGAATCCAGTAACTACGCGCGTTTTCATCGAGATCTTAAAAAAATTTTTCATACTCAGCCATTTCACGTTTCTCGCACCCACGACACCAGGCACGATTACTCTAATCGGGAATCCGTGATCTCTGCTCAACGACACGCCGTTCATTTCATAAGCTAAAATGACGTCCCCTCTTGGGTCCATGGCTTTAGAGATAGGAATACTCGCACCATACGGGCTACCAGCTGGATCTAAATCGTATCCCTCAAACTAATAAAAAAATATTTTTTGTATATAATGTATATAATATTAATAACAATATTATGTACATAATAATGATGTTCTGAAAATCAAGTTACTTTTACTGCAGAAAATACCTGAACGTGATTGAATTCATTTTCATTGATTCCTAAATCTTTTAATACGTCGCACAATCGTACACCTGTCCACGTTGCATTTCCAACAGCGCCCACGTTCCAGTTAATACCTTTCAGTTTCTTCACCTGTAAATTGAACATATATCCCGTTATTAATTTGAGTAATAATTCCTAATTTTTGTATCGATCTACCTTTGACATTTCCGAACGCCTGTTTCCACCGCACATTACAGCCGCCGTTATCGTCGTCTTCTCATACTTTGTTATCGCTTTGAAGTCGAGCGTCTTTTTGATTGTCCCTTCTACCGCCAATTCCAGGGTGTAATCCTTCAGGTCTATCTGAGGTACGGGCAGGTGATTTCGCACGTAGAAAAAGTCTACCGGTGTGAGAAAGCTCTCGACTAGCAGCGAAGGTGGCGGCTCCGCGCAGAAGGGTTTACTGCCGTTGATTGCCAGAGCCTTGTGCCTAGGGGGCTCGTTCGCATACGGATCGTACAGATCGCCCTCGTTGGATTTCGCGTCCTCCTCCGATATATTTCCGATCCTCATGGACTCCAGCAGGGAGTGTATCTCCGGCGTATTGTGATTCGCGAATATGGTCCAGAACGGCTCGATCGAGCCACCCGCGGCCATCACGATCTTCGAGGGGCCACCTGGATGCTTATCGACAAAATCTGTTATGTCATACACCCCTCGTCCGAAGGTAATCCAAATACCGTTCTCTTTGCTATCGTGCCTCCCCACTTCCTCCAGGGTGTAGGTCTTCATGTCCTTTCGCAATTGACCACATTGTACATTTTGCGTCGCGCTGAGAGCGTAACAAACGTTTCTTTTGTATTTCAAAGTGTAGTAAGATATACCTAGGACCGAGGTGGCAACGGCGACGCAGGTTGCGTACAACCAAGCGGGATCGCGCGTGTCCCCGGAGGAACCGTCGTACCTCTTCTCCGTGGGACATGACTGCCGGCAGGTGTTGTAATTTCTCACGATCACCTGCAACGACGGTATCTGCGATCTAAAATTAATTGGTAATCTCCGTGAAATTTTGAGAAATCGCCTCTATACACACAAAAATATGTTATACAAAAAATAACACTATATATATACTCTTATAGCTACATATATACATATGATACATCTCTAAAAAAAATGTGAGACCAATGTAAATACCTTTGCCTTACTCCTCGAAATATCTTCCAGCGTAAACTCATGATGCTAGCCTGCGGACGGACCGTTTACTCGATGCCTCGCCGTGATTTCGTCAACGACGTAGAATCGGTATCAATCTGCGGCGACCGATGTCTCGACCGGTCTGACACTCTGACACTCTCTGACGACTGCGTAAGCGCAAGTGTACGCAACGTTATGGTGAGAAGAGGAGAGGAGATGAAAAGTGCTGACAGTTCAGTTGCGGAGGCCAATCCTGGCACTTTAAACAAAACAGACAGCTGATCGCGCACGTCGGAGAGAGGAGGAGGAGAGACAAACATTGCAAAAGGTACAAAGCGAGACGCGAGTTTATCGGTCACATGGTACCTCGGTGACGTGCCTCACGACGGCGCATGCGCGATCGCATGGGATTGACAGCTTTTGACAGTGCGACGTGCCGTTGACGGTGGTGGTGGTGGTGCGCTGCGTGGCCGAGGTTGACGGACTCCTCGCGCGTGGCTTACACATTCTTTTCTAATTTTATAGAAAGAAACCTCGAATGTGTCTCACCGCCTGTCCGGCAATGCCGGGGCTGGGTGGGCCCGCGCTCGCGGACACGGCGAAGTCGTGAGATAAGGTCGACTCCACGCAGGCAAGCTCCACACGGTCCGATCGGCATGGGCGAGATTTCGGAGCCTTTTCGGGACGAAACGGGCTTTGCCGTCGGAAACGACCGGACTGATTCATCCACGAGGCACGACGTTCGTCTGCCCGAAGGTACGAAACCAAACCCGGGAAACGGAACGCGCGACGCGTTCCGTTTCGGCGTATATACGTTGCGTCGAGCTGCATCACAGCTGTGCTCAAAGCCAGCCGTTTACTCCAGATACTCCAGATAAATGTCAACGGTGAAATAATGTATTTATTAAGATGAAATATATACAGCAATGTTCTTTCAACGATTCGCTTTAATCTTTCATATTATTTTCAATTCGGAAAAGTGTTATTTTTAATTTGAGAGAGAAAGTACTTGTGCGCGAGGTAAACAAATCCTTATTGCGGTATGTTAAGTATATTGTCTTGTGTAGAGAGGATGTTAAAAGATATTACTGTTATTTCTATATTGGCTCAAGTTCCTAAAGCATTTAGAATATTTAGATTATTCTAATTGATTATAAAACATATGCATAGCTAGTATAGAGATACCGACAAAATGATACAAATGAGATATTATATGGTACTTTCTTTTGAGAACATAATATTGAAACTGAGATTGACAATAACTGTTGGTTTTTTATGAACTATTCGTAAGTAATAATTTAAAAATAATTAGAGTTTTTCGCTGCTGTCTATTACGATGTAATGTTTCTTTATATATAAATTAAGGCAAATTTGTAAATTAGGTTATGGATATAGTACATATTCGCAAGTTTTACCTACTATGTTATTTCGTGTCTCTTAAGTGGCATATTAATTTCTAAAGAAAATAATAACAATTTATTTTTGTATCAGGAATGACAATGCAGGATGACACTTTGCAAGTTCGGGACGATCACCGCGAAAGCAGCATGTTCGAAAATAAAAGCGACTCAGCTCAGTTATCAAGAAAGAATGAGGGAGAAGTGAAATCAAATTGTTCGACGGACAACGTCAACTTATCCGTCACTTTTGAAGAGGATAAATCTATCGTTGATGTTCCGAATACGAAACTTCAAATTTGCCAGTTGTCCAGTAGCGAGAGTCGCCTTTCGTATGACGATGGATCTCCTCGCGATACACTCTCCCACTGTATCAGTGCTTCATTGCCCGCGATACCATCTTTGGATGCATACTTAGCCAGAGATAAAGAGAACACATTTGAAAGGGATGTACATACACAGGGAAACGTATCGACAACTTGCCCCGAGGAAGAAGAGACACTGTTTAATCGATCAAGCGAGATAAATAATCTTTTATCCAATTCGCAATGTTCCATAAACGAAAGGATTGCTGAGGCGTGCCAGAGTGATTCAACGAGAAATGAACAAGAGAGAGATTATCTGAAAGAGCGGATTGAAGAAAGTGATAAATCTGAGATGAAACAATTTTGCGAAGAAAGGATAGATTCACGATTGCGGATAAATGATAACAAGATTACGAACGAGCGAAATCAAGTTGACGTAAATCAAGTAGACGTAAGGAAGAACGGATCGAATTCAACTACGGCACTAAGTACTAACGCGCGAGGTTCAGTGTCTCGACCGACCCTGGCCGATGACAGCAAACTCGTGAAAATGTCCCTTCTGACGAATCCAATGAATATAATGCAGTCGAACGTTCAGCTTTTGAACAAGAGCCGTAATTTTTTAAACTTTATCACGGAGAAGTCGACGAACATCATGGAGAAAGCTCTACTGCCACAGCATCTGGCGATGAAATACAATCACGTGTCGAAATCTTTCGAAAGCGATGTCGCGGGATTTTTTACCAGTAACGTGTCTTCTCTCGATGACGTAACATCTCGATTAGATATGGATTCGCCGACAAATCAGAATAATACAAGTTGTACGGTAAGACAAAATCACAGGGGGAGCAGCGAGGAGAACTTGGATAGCGTAACAAGTAATGAGAAAGAGGTGAATCCGTCTGTATGTACGAAAGAAAACAAAACGTATGATGACTCTGGAGGACAGCAGTTATGCAATAACAGTCTTGAGAATGAAGTTATACCGGACGAGAAAAAGTATCATGCACTTAAAAACAATGACTTCGATAGATTAGATTATGATGTAATCGATCAACAAGTAAAACGCGACGTGTCGCCGATGGAAACGGACGAGACTAAAGATTTTTTGCAGACGGACGAGTTATACGATGACGCGTGCAAGGAAGACTCATTTGATATTAGGACCTTGGAAGATTCAAATATTTTGAAATACGGTCTGTCGGAACATCCGTCGTATGTCGCTCTATTGGATGATTATGCGAGTTTAAAACTCAAGCACTCGAAACTACTGGAGAGAATGGAGTATTTAAAGAAGTTGAATCGATCGAAGAGCTCGGGTCAAGAGACTGAAACAAATGCGGACGCGCTTGTCTCGCAGGTGGAGAACTTGGAGAAAACTGTGAATAAATTGACTGCCGACTTGAACACATCGCTGGACACGCAGGACGCCCTGAAGAAGGAGTGTGCCGCGGTTAATAAGGAGAAGGAGGACATGGTTATGAGATATGTAACCAGCGAGAAACAGCTGATAGATACGCAAAGGTTTGTAGAAAGAATAATTTATCATTTAGTTGTGATACTCTTCAGACGTGATTGATAAAAGTTGTAAAGTTTAAAGTATTGAGGCAAAAAAAGTTTTAAAGCGTTATATATATATATATTTCAAACTAATTAAAAAAACGAGAGTCTTCAAGATATTTTAAGTATTTTTGTATGTTATTATTTTGTCGGTCATGCCTGTAAAGATTTAGAGCGCGAAAACCGAAAGTCGGGCGTGTTAAAAACGGTCAGTGACTGACCAGCTGTTCTCCATAAGAAATCAGTCATTTACGTGTTAAATTATTACCTGTAATTGCTTCGTGAAATTTAATTTACGATGTATGCAACACACAGGGCGAGGGATTCCATGGAACGTAAAGTCAAAGAACGTCTAAAGGATCAGGAATTACTGCAAAACAAGTTGCGCCAATCGCAGGGTGAGCGCGTAAGAATATGTAACATTTTGGACGGAAAATGCCGCGAGGTAACTGATTTTCAAAAGGAGATAGAGAATTTAAAGGAGGACGTTAAATTGAAAGAGATCAAGCTGAAGTGGACGCAAACTAAACTTAAAACCGAAATGGAGTCACAAAAAGATACTCAACAAAAATTGGATAAAGCATTGGTAAAGTAAAACGCAATATAATTTTGTTTCTTATGTAGTTTAAATCGTGCGAAAAAATAGTTCGAAAATTGTGTCTTAAATTACGTGAGTACTGCTGGACTTTTGCTTCAGGCACAAATACCAGAAATATAAAATATAGATATTTTATTATTGAAATTTATTATTTATTACTTTCAACATGTAATAAATTTTTTTTTAAAGTTATCTGATATCAGTACGCATCGTTATAATTATTGCCGATCTTACTAGTGATCGCCTTAACTTTTTTAATTGCTGATCACCGTTAAAGAAAATCTAATGGAACATCAATTTCATTTAGATGTATATGTTACAGATGAAAATAAACGATATGAAAGAAGAGTGCGAGCAGATACGCCGCGAGACGCAGGAATCATTTCGTAAATTTCAACAATCCGAAGAGAATAAAGCTGTAACGTTGGACCAACAGCTGAAAGAGCATCAGGCGCGTTTGATTTTGGAGAGGCACGTTACAGAAGATAAAGAAACGCTAAGGCTCCAATTGCAAAAGGAGCTAGAAACGCTGAAATCTAAGCAGCAAAATTTAATTGAAGAAAACAAGAAGCTCAGCCTGACAGTACAAGAGTCTGAGAAAGTTCGAAAAAACAATGAAAATGATTTGAGTGATTTAAGGACCGTCGCGGATCAACGTCAGCGACAAATCACCGAATTGTTAGACAAAGTCTCCCAGTTAGAAACATTAAAACTACAATTGCAACAGTAAGTATATAATTTGAGTATTATATATATTAATATAAATATATTAGAAGATATTATAAAGACATGAAAAATAACTTTGTTCGTCATACACATAAAAAATATGATAATTGCGTATTAAAAATAATCTCATCAAGCCGTCTTTTATCAACAAATTCTTGGACAAATGTTAAATTTGCTCAACTATTATATTTTATAACTTTGAAGATTATATATGATTAAATGAAATTCTAATGCTATTTAATGATTATTTTAATGACAAAATATTTGTTTCTTTTTACAGTAAAGAAGAGCGTATAGCGTCGATCGAATCAAAATTGCTGCAATTACAATCGTCTAACGAGGAATTGCTATCCGACATGCAGGCGTGCCGCCAGAAGGAAGCGGATATGTTGGATTTTACGCAAAAACTGACGGACACGAACGTACGTCTTCAATCCGAGTTTATCGCGATCCAAACGAAGGCGAGTCATCTTGAATCCGAACAAGGTCCGCTACGTGACTGCATCAGCGAATTGACCGGCAGGGTGAAAACCCTGGAAGAGGATTTGATGCAAGAGCGGAAAAAGCGGAGAGAGGAGTGCGAGATTCTGGCCAAGCATGTCGCCGAACAAACTCAACTCGCGCAGAATTTTGCCCAGAAGTTGGAGGACAGTCAGGGTGAAAATGCGCTATTAAAGAGGAAGCATCAAACTTCCGTAAGGGAAATGACACGGGAATTGCAACAATGCCATAGAAAGTTAGAAACGCTTGAAGCTACATCACCCAGTAATTCATTGGATATCGCCTCCAGGACTGGATCTAACACTTCCCTAGCAGGTAGATTCAATATCTATCATTCGTGTTAATGGGTCGTTATAAATTTGTCACACTGGATTATGTAAAAAAAAATGTTTTTTTTCCTTTAGGCGATACATCGAACGGTGCCTTATCAGACAACAACGCTAATAGTGATCATATTAACTCAATAGAGCTTAATAAACAAGTACTAATGGAGCGCATCATCAAGCTGCAAGATATAAATGTAAAAAGGGCTGAAAAGTTAGATTTTTTCAAAGAACATACACAGACATTACTCGAAGACATACAGAAGAAAGAGAAAATAATACAAAATTATGTTTTGCATCAAAACTTTGGAGCGTTGACATGTAACGACAGAGATAGATACAAGGTATGTATGTATTCATGAAAGTATTTTTTTAGTTAATTATATTTTATGTTCTTTATGTACAGAATAGATATAGTAAAACTGATCTGTTAAAATTTCTCTGTTCACTAAATCTAAATCTTTATAATAATAGATGTTTTCGTTTTTTGTATCCAAGCATATCAAAAGCAGAAGAGATATAGTAAGTGTCAGGAACAGGTTCTTTAAATTAATATTAAAAAGCATCAAACAAAATTATTAATTAATTTATCTATCTATTGTATATATTTATGTCCACTTATATATTTTTTAAAATAAGAGATACATATACTTACAGGCAGAATTGGCACGACGTGGAGGCATAATGGCGTCTGTTTACAATCATCGAGTTTCGGATGAGAATATGACTCTAGAACTTTCTTTAGAAATAAACCAAAAGTTACAAGCGCTTCTTGAAGACGCGTTACTAAAAAATATCACTTTAAAGGTAAATATCAAATAAAAATTATATATAATATTAAACAAGTGAGCCATTGTGCATTTCAAAAATGCATAGAACGAGCATTTTTTGGAGTATATTCTATCTACTCTTTTGTACAAGAGATGTTTTTCCGTATTTTTACATAGTAAGTTGAAAATTTGTAACCTCTTTGAAGATATTTCTTATTTCTTGATTTGATAACTTAGTCTTAAAATTTCTTATACTATAATATATTTCAATCTAATCTTTTCAAAAGAAGGAAATTATTTTTGCTTTAAAAAAATAATTCTTTTATTATGAAATTGCTCAGTGCTATTTACTATTTTAGATAAATAACTGAATTACCAATAGTTACAATAAGCACACACAATTTATCATTGTTTAATATAAATGTTTTTTTATTTTTGCAGGAAAATATTGATACATTAGGTAAAGAAATAGCAAAATTAACAATGCAGCAACATAAAAAACAAATTAATAATTAATAATTAGTTATATGTATAAGTGTATATATACGCAGCATATATGAACTATATATATATATGTATATATATGTATATTACAATTGTATTATTTTATTGCATTTAAAAATATTTGTATTTATGTAAATTTATTTATTATGTCTAATCTGCATGTTTATATACTATATATATAAACATATACATTGCAAGTGAAAGAAATATTTCTTATGTTTCAGTGCTTTATGATAGATTCAGAGAAATCAAATTATGTTCAACGTCACAATATGTATATAAACTTATAACATTATAAACTTGTTTAAAGAATATGATACGTGTTTCATTTACTCGAAACTTTAAAATGATTCCTTATGTAACGATATAAAACAGGACAATTTTATTATGTAAAGTTTACGTTAGTTTACAAAAAGACTAAAAATAAAAATAAATTAATATTTTTACGTATCCTTTTTTTAACGTGGAAGATTTTTTATAAACATACCAAACGTAACCTGCCAATGCTTATCAAAATAATAGTAATAAAATATGCTTAAAAAGAATAATCATATAACGAAGGTTCGAAGGCGCGACTTTGTTTAAAGTATTCAAATCATCTTGGAGATACTTTTTGCAAACAAAAAATTTCTCTTAATATACAAAACTGCAATTTATTTAATATAATCAATTATAAATATTAAAATCTACATTGCTATATTATTAGCTTTACTGGTTGACTTTAAAATTGAAAGAATCGATAAGTTCAAGGAAGAGGATTGAAGGAAATAACAAAAAAAACGCTACAAATCTGGTAAATAAAAGTTTTATTTTGCTCAAGTTCAACTAGATTGTTTTAATTTCTAAAATACTTATATTTATAGGCACTATTCAAGCTTAAAACCTAAGACTACAAATTCATTACATTCGATTGTTATAATTCTTGATTTTTGCTCAGGATCTTGATCATATACATTCTTGAGCGTGTAATGAAGAATTGTAATCGAAGTAAAATTGGCTAAAATCTAGTGGTTAATATTCCTACAAATTACTTCAAGTGGTTTATTTTGGATCGTTTTTTTTTTGTTCTTTTCGGGATGAGCTATTATTATTGTGATTCTATTATACTACGTTATATCGTATCATACTGCATGGTGCGATAATAAAATGCAATTATATTCTGTACGTAAGATACTCGCAAACTCACGTTATGTGATGGAAGAAGAGAGATCAAAGGAAACCAATGTATACCTAATCTTATCCTAGCTATAATTACTTTATGAGGTACGCTATAATTGCAAAACTCGTTTTCCATATTGCATATTTAACGAGGAATTTCTTCCGACAGCTATTTCGTACCTAAAAATTACCTACGACGATTAAAATCACTTCGTTTGTCTTTTTAAATATAATTGATAACGTCGTTAAAATACGATAAATATTAATACTGACAACTAATAGCGCAAATAAATAATAGGGATTCCGAGTTTTAATGCTTATTACTATTTCAAGTGTCATATGTAATAGAGAAAATTGCTATAGAATAATTAGATTACTGCCTGTTTTATGTCACATACGATTTCCTCATGGAATTGCAGTATTGCAGTACCTCGTACTTTAAATAACGTTTAATTTGTAAGTACATTTTTCTGTGCAAACACACGAGTTAAGATTCAGATAGATTTTTAAATCTTTCCATTCAAATGGATTGACTATGATACATTTTTTTTTTAACAATTTTTCATCCTTTTGTTCTAAATAAGCGTCATTACACAATGTAAAAAAAAAATGGAATACTTTCCTATTTTTTATTTTATTTACGTGCAATCCTTTCTGAGAAAACAGTTATTTTCGCTAAAGTTAGGATGTACTTTCAGACCTATTTACTCTCAAATCTTTTGCAATTATCTGCATACTACTGAGATTGAAAAAATATTTTTAAAAAAGTTTTACGATTGATTAATGGAATATCTAGTAACTGAAAAACATTGAAAAATATGGTAAATTAAGCGGTAAACAAGCTGTGTACACAGCAAAATCCGTTTGCGACAAATGTCTCTTTGCACTTTCTGTTGAATAAAGGCACAAGGAAGTAGAAGAGAATGAAATAATATTTCGTTCAATATCTTGTACAATACATTTTCAAAAGATTAATAAATTAAGACAATTCTTACAGTGCAAACAATTATTTTGTAAGTCATATCAGACAGTAATCTCGGATATTTCGGTTAAAAAGTAATCAGAATGAGTATTATAAATTTTGTAGTTGGGGCGCATTTATACTAAGCGACAAGTTATAATCATACGGATGATACACATATATGGCAAGGAAAGATGTCGCACTGTCTGTAGACAAGATGTTTCAATATTACAGATATATATACACATATGTATACGTGTTACATATTTTATATATATATATATAAAATATATACATACGCATGTGTCTGTATATGTACAATTTTTTAAAGAAAAAAAATATGTATATATATATATATATGTGTGTGTGTGTGTGTGTGTGTGTGTGTGTGTGTGTGTGTGTGTGTACATTAAAAGGTATTCTGTGTATGAAAAATAAAAAAAAAACGTAGCATCAACGAACCAACATCGATGCATCCTTTCTACAGACAATACGACATAGCGCATATTATATATATATATATATATATATATA
>NW_012026802.1:1305176-1328228 GCF_000956235.1 Wasmannia auropunctata
GTATAAGAGACAGCCCCCCTTCACTATTGAATAAATCTAACTATGTCGTCCTCTGTTGACGAAACGTACCCATTAGAAAACAGATAGAGAAGACAAAGAAAGATTCGTTGAGCTGTTGGTGCGCTTGGCACAAACGACTGGTATCACATATTGACTTCAACATATCCCTAACACACTTTGCCGCCGCACGCAATCTATTTTACGGAAGCAAGGAGCGAAATATGAGAGATAAGTGGAACTCGCGTTTTAGACAATTATATGAGTGAACTATTTTCTCTGAAAATGTGACGTATTCACAAGCTCAATCTAAATATGAGAATTCTGGATGTAAGTATATCAGTTCGTTGTATTAAAAAAAATTGTAAAAAAAAAATGTCGATGATCACCGTAAAGTCGATTGCGTGTGTGACATACGCTTAACTAAAGGTTTTTCTTTCTAAATACTTTCTCTAGAAAAATTACCTAACCGAAATAATATTCTACTAACCTAAGACAAATGGATATATTAAAACTAAAGATTTTGGTTTTTTTTCGTACGCAACATTAAACCATATTAAGTTCTTTATGCAAAACTGGACCGACGCGGGCAGTGTGTCACTACGGCAGAATTCCATTAGTACTGGCACAGTGAGGCAATGACCTTAGGATTCTCTCTAAATATACTATGAGTATTTATTAACATATTTATCTGAAAAACTATGTCATCATTTACGTTGCATAAGTAATTATTATCATGTTCCTATACCAACAATCATTTCATTCGTTCAACTTCTATACACGTATATTTAAATACGTATTGAAAGAGTATAATAATTAATTACTACATTGAACTGGCTGCGGACAGTACATATATGTAAAAAAAAAACAAAAAAAAAACGTAATCTTAGTAATCAGATAAAATTCTGTCGCAGCATTTCTATAAAAAAAAAAAAAAATCGTGATTTTGAATCTTGCAAAGAATATAGCACAGTGAATGGTGTAAAGCGTTGTGTATTATTAAAGCATATACTTTTTTTTATAATCGTTTTCTCTTATTAAATGCGAAAGATTAATTCTAGTCACAGTCCGCGGCGTATTCAATCATGCACCTTTTTTTTTTATAAATATACCTTGATAAAAATTTATCTGATCGATATAAATTAAGAGACTGCAACAAAACCTATTACAAAAATCCATTACAATTTTGATATTAAAATACAACGCCTTGCTATTGAATATTTTTTCGCAATATCCAAACAATAATCTTTGCGTAAACATATTGGAAGATAAAACTGCAACATATAACATATAGTTACAGCGAAAGAACTGTAACTATATGATTAAAGCTATATTTCCGTACGTACAGCAAAGATTCCATTTCCCGATTCTGAGTAAGAATAATGAATAAACAAAAAATATTATAAATCGCTGTTGTAATGGAAAGTTGCAATTAGCATAAAATTTACCCAGGAGAAATTCTGTCCCGCCTTTTCCGCTGAACTTTGCAACGATTACTTTTTACGATTAAGACCCATTTATCAGATCTGAATCCAATCACAGCCGTTGAGGATGCAAAGTGCAACTTAATTCGTTGCTACAATACCTAATGCCCTACAAAAAGATCCCAGATAGCATTTCGATGAACTCATGAGTAATGAAGTTCTGAACCTCGGATACTTCGAGATGGGAATACACAAGATCGTGATTGAAAAATTTGTCGTTAATTTGCTAGCACACTCACGCAAGGATATGTTCACTGTGTATGATACATGATGTTCGTGTCATGCGTGCGTATAAGTGCATATTAGATGCATCGTACTAAACGACAAATTATAAATTTTGTTGGAAAAAAAATTGCGTTTACCTGTAAAATTTGCGTATCTCTGACTGTAGAATGTTATCTGGGGATGTCGTAAGTATTCGTATATAAGACACTAATGCTGCCTCTTAAAACTATTTTGAATTCAAAACTATAGATTCAAAATCGTAAATCGATTAGCTTTACGTATATTATGCTAGTATATTATACAAATGAATGATAAATGGGAATAAAATAGGAATGTCCACAACATGACGAAGTTGCACAAGAAAAGGATTATTTGTACAGATTTACCAAATGTACCTTTAGCTGTTTCGTATATAGTGCAACAAAAATTAAAAAGATCTCTGATGAAATTAGACAGATGACGAGAAGCGATACGAGAGTTGCTAATATTAAGAAATTCGGCATAGATATGTGCTGAATCGACATTTTGTCAATTATTGCTATTAACAAGTCAAAATAATGCAAGTTTTGACGCGAATTTTCCTATCGACTACAACCGTACGCGATAAAATTATTAATAATTACCGATAACTCGTAATAGATTCTGAACACTGTAAATATATCGAGATCATAGGGCGCAAAAGAATACATGCGCGAGATCCTACGATTTATGCTTTACTGATACCAAATTCTGCCGTATCATGACACGCCGAACGAGCGATCTATTTTGCACTAGACATTACGCATTGTACGATTAAACTTTTGGTATTTTTTGCAATACTATTGTTACTCTGACTACTTAGTCAGATATCGATATCGAACATGTCTTGCTCAA
Organism: Wasmannia auropunctata; assembly: GCF_000956235.1. Lineage (NCBI taxonomy): Eukaryota > Metazoa > Arthropoda > Insecta > Hymenoptera > Formicidae > Wasmannia > Wasmannia auropunctata. The sequence continues at coordinate 1,307,756 of NW_012026802.1, forward strand.
GCGGTTTTTTCACCCAAGTTCCGAGCTGTGCTTTCACGAAAGCATCCTTCAATTGACTTTTGGCAAGCTATCCAAGAAAAAAAAGGCAAAACGTGCTATATAACGGTATATAACGAAATAAAACGAGATCAATATCTTATATGTGTATACGTATTGTTACAAAAGATGCAGTTACTCACCGAGTAATCTTGTGCTGAAGATTTTGCATCAAGGTACTGGCGACAACTATTTTCGTCAACATCGTCTATGGTCGGAAGATTATGTAAGAGATTAAAGAACCGTCTAAAGAATGCCTGTTTAGATATCCTAGAAGGTTTCCCTAGTTCATCTTTACCAGTTGTGCAACTTATGACTTCGGCTTCGCTTTGTCCTTAACAATTTAATAAAGAATATATTTACATGTAATTCGTTAAAACCCATATCTTGCATATTTCTTTCCGAAAGATCGAGAATGTGTACAAACCGATTGTCCAATTGACGCTGTAATTAGGCGCTTTTCCAGGTTGTCTGATCTCGTTAGATGTGATTAGACTCATTAACGGTTTATTAAGTCTATACGGCGGTGGTAAACCCTGAATAGTATTTTCAATGCGGCCGCATACCGCTCTGTACATATGACTCGGATTTAAGAGACTGCCGAGGACAATGCTGTGGAAGTAAATTGGCTCGATGAAGTGGCTTAAGAGCGCACCCTGCACACCAAGTACGTTCCACCGAGCTATTTTGTCCGAACACGACATTGTCAGCAGTCTTTGACCCTTTAAATTAGTCAAATATATATATATCTTTTAAATTAGATTTCAAATTAAAACATCAATAAAAAGCAGGCATTTTTTTTTTGTAAAAACGCAACGTTTTTTTGGCAACGAGTGTTTGCCTCTAGCGTAAATGTGTGATACATACCATCAGTACACCGTCCCAGGTTTGAATTGCACCGTCATTACTCTTCACAGGAATAGTCCCTTCGCCCGACTCTATCTTCGTACGTAATTGTCCTCTGGCTCGTCTGTTGGGATGCTTGTCCACGGTATCGTTCTCTTCGTGAGGGGAGAAAATTCTCGCGTCTCCGCAGGGGGCGGTATTTATATATAAGTGAAATTGGATGCCCGCCTTCAATTTGAATCCCTTTTTGGTCGGCTCGAGGATCGATTCAGCACCCTTATTTTCGATGTGCAAATCCAGTTGATTGTAAAGATATTCACAGAGACACCGTCGTGCTATCACTTCCGCGTGGCAATCATTTACAGCACCACCGCTAACGCTCAAATGCTCGCCCGAGACGCATTTCGTACCTTTTGTAAAAAAAAAAAGACATTTTAGTAGATTCTTCACAGACGATCCGAGACTTTTTTGTTTAAATATCATAGATATGAAATATATTTATGTTTTACCGGTGCTGATGCATATCAGTTCCGCGTCTTGCCCTCTCGTTATCACCACACCAGCCAGAACTTTACGTCGCGCGTGTTGCTGCTTGGTTTGCATAAGTTCGCTAAATTTCTGATTGACCATCCTGCCAATTTGATCGGCTAGCATTTGCGACAGGCCCATTTGCTCTTGCGAGGGAAGATTGAGGCGAACGGGAAAGGTCGCGTAAGCAAACGAGGAACTGTGGACATTTCGCAATTTCGCTAAGGCGGCTTTGCTCGCCGCGGCCTTCGCCACCTTCTTACTTGGGCCCGTTCCCTCAAACGTCTCGCCGTTGATGGTTACCGATATCGTGAACTTCGCATAGCTCTCGCCGCTATCGGATATACAGTTATACGTGACGCCCGGATACAGCTCGTTGATCAACGCCACGGGACCCTTATCTAAAACCCTAGTAGTCTTTGGCTCCTGCGGTAACGTTTTAAATGCATTGACAAGATGATTATCACGTTCCGTCACGTCGCTCGTAAAGTCCGGCTCGAGAGGCACAACCGGCTGGGAAGTATTGATAGCTTGGTGAACCTCAGGTGTATTTCTGAACTGTATTATGTTTCGTAGAGCAAGCTCAGCTGCCGCTTGCTTCGCGTTCTTCTTCGTACGCCCCTTCCCCTCGTACGTCTGACCGTCGACCTGTACCGCGATCGTAAATGTCGGAGCGTGTGTGGGCCCAGTCTGCCCCACTACTTTGTACGTGGCTCCAGTTTTCAGCTCGTTCAACGCGCATACTGCGTTTTTCGGTTGTGGAGTTTTATGGCGCTTTTTCGCGCTAACAATATCTAATTGAGTAACAAATTTAAGTTTATTACTTTTGCGCTAGCAAATAAATATTAAACATTAGATATAGATACGGATACATATAAACATACCTTCTACATCTGCCTCTGAAGTTCTCTTGAGAACTTGAGACTTTGGTAAATTTCCATGTCCCATCTGCAAGATAAATTTAAAAAAACAATTACAACTATTACATTACACTGAGCACAGATTTTATTTTATTTTACTTCAACTCCCTGAATATTAGCTTTTATTTATTCCTCAGCATGAGATATCGGAAACATGAAAAGAACTTGCAATTTTTGTTGTTGTTGAAGCTTGCTAGTATCATTCAATTTATTTTTCTAACATCAATTAATCTATCGCAAAACAAGCTTTTTACCATTATTAAGGAACTAAAGAAAAGAAAAACTAAAGAAAGAGAAAGAACTGTCGTTGAATATATAAATTTAGAATTCTTTTTACTAATAAGCTGATAAATGTTAATTCAAGAAACTGAAAACTTGCTTGGTGAAATGATAACACGAGATTACCACGCCGATCTGAAAGCTATTGATAATCTTTATCTGTATTATTTTATAGAAAATATTTTATGTAATATTTACATCGACTTTTGAATGCCTAGCATTCTTTCTCAATGATTTGTCAGTATTGGTTCACAATGCTTAAAAATCGGACGGAGAAGGAAAAGAAAATTAACCGACCAAAAAACATTTGGTCACAATTCTCTCTCGAATTCGATCGAGATCTCGAACTAATTTCTACCATCTTTAAACACGTGGTTTTGAGCAAATACAAGGCCTGTTTTGTTTGCATTTTTTTGCACTTAAAGTTTTCATTTTTTTTTTCTTTAATGCCCGAATATTTATCTCATTTTAAATGCAAAAATTACTGGGAATTTCATATCCGCGAACACAAACAAGCTTATATACACAATACATATCTTTTTTTTTTTTTAGTTTCAACATTTCGTGTTTTTTGTTCAATTAATAATAAATCAATAAAAAAGCATCTCAAGACATAACGTTTTCTACCTCAAGACGCTCTGTTTACACAAATTTTGATCTCAAATATTAACAGATTTGAGCAAACTTGATTTAGATTATATATAACTTCTACGTAATAATAATATTCCATTCTAATATTTAATTTTAATATTTTATTCTATATAATTTTTTTAGATTATATAATAATTCTAGAAATTGAAATGAACAATTGAAATCATCTCTCATATAAAATTGCATTAAAAAAAATGCTGTCGTACAAGCATGTTTAATCGACCATACTTTACACCAGGTTTATTAAAAAAAAAAAAGAAAGTCTGGATGAAAAAGTCTGGATGAGTTCGAAGTCTGATTAAAAAAACTCTACCTGGCCATCACAGATCCCACTATTGGCTCAATCAAATCTGTTAATAGCGAGATTTCTCTCTTACTTTTGTCGGGGCAGCGCGCAAAGGTATCTTTCTCATCTAACAGGTGAGAAGGTGGGCACGCTCCGCATTTTTTTGGGGAATTATTGAAATTCGACTCACCTGCGCCGCGTGGCCGCTCGGCGAGTTCTCCAGCAGCGTATTACCGTTAGCGGGAGTCATGGACGCGTCGCATTCTGAAAAGCGAGAAAAATAATAAAACGGGACCGTATAAACACACACCGCGAGTGCACCGCGGGGAAAATCAATAGAGCCATCTCGCCGTACTTGTCGGACTCGATTGTTGGTTGTTATTCAGCAACGCCAGCCCGTTCGACATGGTGCCGCGCTCCTACGCGCTCGAGAGGGGCGGAGGGGAGGTGGCGCGAGGGGAAAAAAATCCACGAAAATAACACACAACGCGCGCGTTCACACGTGCGACCGCGTGTCACGGTGCGACCGAAACATCCGCGTCGGCTACTCTGGCATCCCGAAAATCCGCAGCGCCATTGCCGTTTTTTTTCGCATAATCGACCTAACCTGATCCCCCAGAGAGGTGGCCCGCAGCCGAAATGTCGCACGACCGTCGAGGAGGGCCCCCGCCTCGCGAGACACACGACCCTTCGTCGTCGGAAAAGGGCACGCTTCGAGAACGTTCGCGACGAGACGGGACGCGTGACTGCGAGTACGACAGTACGAACGTGCGTTCGATTCCTTCACGCGCTCTCGGCTCTCTGCTGCGACACTCCCGCACCTACCGACGTCGGTCATATAAATGGCGTTTTTCGGGCGCTGCGAGCGGTGTCCGGACTGTCCGGTACTCCGGTGTCTCTCCGCACTGCGAGGCGCAACCGTGCAACGCGCGCAGGGCATCGCGCTGATAGCGGGGGACGAAAAAGGGCGGAGAAGGGATAAAAGAGAGGTACGAAAACCAACGAGATATCGGAGATATCTAAGAGATATTTTTTTCGAAACGATCACGCGCACGCCGCTCTTTGCAATGTTAAAAAAAAAAGAGAAGAAATCAAAAAATTGCTCGTGCTTTCGAGGTCCCGTTGGCGTTTCACTCTCGGTCGCAAGAGCAAAACGACCCTTGTGGCGATTCCCCGCGGTTCAATCACATAATACACGTATTTCTCTTTTACAGACATTTATTGGCTTTTGTTGTAAACGTTCCATGTTGGAACGATGAAAAATTTCTGCTGTACGAGACATTTCCGAAGACGTTAAAGCCAAGTCGATTTTATCCTCCGTGTATTACACGCCGCTTGTGCAACGTGCGCAAAGGGATTCTGGCGAAATCTTCGATTTGATGTATCCGTGAATGAGTTTAATTGGGGATTAAGTACACATCTCAGGTAAAAAAATATTGTTTTTTCCTCTAAACATCTGAAAACGCTAAAATCTATCTCGAAAATAAACTATAGCGAAAAATATTTACTTAAGAAGCAAAGTTAATTGTAGGGGGTTCTTTTTTTTAAATAAAAATAATTTTTAAAAACGAAAATAAGAGGAACACTCTCCGATGAGCTTTAATCTTGATATATGTCGAGGTCATGATCTTAAAACAATATTCAAAAGATTTTAGCCATTGTTCGGATACATGGACGCCAGCAATGCCCATCAGGTGGAATTGTAAATTTCAAGTCTCATAACTCAAGATGCATTTAACGAAAAAATTTCATTATAATGTTTTGGAAAGTTCTTGAAATAAAGAAATTAAAAAAATTCAATTTGACATTTACAACGTACTTTGTCGACTCCACCCAAAGTCAAACTTTTATCACCGTTATAGGCATTTTATTTAGCCCTACAACTTTGTTTTTTACATATTTTTCGCTACAGTTAATTGTTTTCAAGATATTTTACTTTTTCCGGAGTTTTAGAAGATCCCGTGTAATATTGCACTAAAAAAATCATTATACAATAATATTTACACATTATACGTCTATACACGGAAGTTTTTCTCTCTCTTAATAAAAATTATTATTATAAAATAATCCTAATTAATTAACCTTAATATACATTTATTAGGCATACCTTAATATAATAACATAATTCCCCAAAGTTAAAAATTCTAAATTCAATTGTATCACTTTACATTATACCTTCAATTTACTATAATTATTCTATTTTTTTAATGTAATATATTGCTGGAACATTCACATAAAATGACTTTTGTAAATGAAATTTGTATTGTTCGCCTCGCTTCTAGAACTAACAGTTAATCAGTTGACTTAAATCGTTTTTTTTTTTCAGTAAAAAAATTTTCCTCTTGAATCAGCTTATTTTTCTTTTTTATTTTTATTCCGCTAACCGTTTTGTCGAAACACGACGTCGTATTAAAAATTTAAGAGAGCATCGTGTGAATAATACCTATTGCAATTTTGGATCGCGTTTTTAACTATAACAAACTAGAGTCAATACGATACTGCAAGCGCCTTTTAATTTTTGCATTTCTACACGTGAAAGTTGCTCTCTTAACAAAAATTATTATAAAATAATTTTAAATTAAAAAATTTTAATATGTAACATTATAATAATTTCCCAAATTTTAAAATTCTAGATTGCTACTTTACATATATATTACTTTTATTGATCACTATTTTACTTCATATGATATTGCTACCCAGGTAAAATTGCGACAATGAGTAGTGATGAGGAACAGATAAAGGAACGTGTCTCGACCAAAAATTTCTAATATATCTTCGTTCGACACGATTCCAGAACACTAATACGTAAATTCCGGCTTTGGGCCGGTTTTTTTTGTAAGGAATTTTCCTTGAATTGAGTTATTTTTCTTTCTTCGATTTTACTAACCACCTTGCCGAAATGCGATGTCGTATTTAATAAATCAAGAGAGCATCGTGTGAATAATATTGCAATTAACAATATCTTTGTTGGCTATGTTTTTAACCGTAACAAATGAAAATAGGGTCAATACGAGATTGTGACCACAGTGCCTTTTAATTTTTGCGTTTCTACACATATTTCTTTTAAAAAAATTATTATAAAAAATAATTCTACGTTAAAGAATTTTAATATAACATAATAATCCCCCAAAAATTTATAAATTTTAGCTTGAAAAATCACTGTACATTTGTATCTTTTATTTACTTTTATTATTCTGCTTTTTTGTACTTCTTTATACTTCTTTTTATGCTTTTTAGTTCAAAAAATTTACACAAGTCGACTGAAGCTTCAATTATTTAATTTTATTCTATACACTTGTATTTAGCAAAAATCGAGAAATTTCGATATCTTTTAATTAAATTTCTGTCCGTCGATTGCTTGCATTGTTTAGCAATCAATCTCTTAGTCATCACAATATAATACACTTTGTTGATCGAGACACATTCTTTATCTTTTCACTCACTATTCAGGTAGAAGAATGTTACCTGATTATACATTCTACAAATAGTAGCATGTTACCTGAGTAGCAATATACCGTATAAAGAATAATATTAATAAACAGAAAGTAACATATGTAAAGTGGCACTTCAATCTAGAATTCTAAAATTTAGGAAGTTGTTATAATGTTATTAGGTACATATATGTTAACAAGAGATCCTTCACCCGCTTACCGTATAACTGCTCATACTTTTTCACTATAACTTCCACGTATGCGGTGTCGCGCAGACCACGTCGGACGATCTCGTTGTATCCGATAGAGAGGATGTCCGGATCGTCCGCGAAAAGTCGCTGCTTGAAACACTTGATGATAGTCCGTAGATCCAGATGATTGATCAGGAATTGTAGCTTCCGTAACAAACCCTTGCGCGGGAGGCCGCATAAATGAGCACGCCACGTGACGTTACACACGTGGTGGACGAGGGCAGAACGCGGCACGGCAATGCGCGTCACTGTGTTGACGATTTCATAGAGGTCCTCTCGTACAAGTATACTCATTTCATAAACACACGCCGAAACAGAAAAGAATTATCGCTGTAACGGAGGGCGGGCGGGGTGGGGGGAAACGAATCTCAGCACAGACTTATGTATGAACCAACGTTTTCACTCAATGATACACAACAGTGTCGCGGAACTAACGTATTTTATCTTAAATTAATTTAAAAAAATATATTGCTCGCACGATAACGATAACGGCAAATTGATACGATTCTGTATCGCCTGCTCGATGCCCGGGATATGTAAAAAAATAATTACAATTGCCGCTACTGTTACGGGCAACTGCTTTCCGATCGACACGTTGGCTTCACCGGCGCACATTCATCCACGATCTACCGACTCACCGTCGGGATTCGGGAAGGGCGACTAGGTCTCGTGCGAGCGTGAGCGAGAGATAAATGTAAACATCTATCTATGTTTATTTCTAAATAGTTCTCTCTCTTCAATAGCGACCTATACACGTACAATTTCACATCTTAGGAGTACAAGTTCACGGAGATATCCGAAGCAAAGCAGATTTACAGCTCTTCTTGCTCTTTAATGAATTTTCGATGAAGATTTCTTTTTTGAATAGAAACTTTTACAACAGAAAAGTGAACATGACCGAACGATTTGAAAATCTGGGGTATCGATATCCTAAATCGGAACTTTTCCCTAGAATGAAAGAAACACAGAAAATAAAAAATTTGTCTAACTAATTTCATTGTAAAAATTTTCACGGTTTTCCCTTAGGAAAAAAGTTACATGATCGATACATTCAGATCTTTGAATCTGATTGCACTAACATTATTTTGACCTTAAGCGAAGTTTAAAACTCTTCTCTCTCTCAAATTTTGAGATTTGATTTAGGTTTCATTCGGCGAACGTATAATTTTATCTTTATCGTTTATTAGATGTAAAAATTATAAAACAATGATAGAATGAGATACAATAGCGCTGATAGCGCGCTCTCCAAACGTAGCTTCACTAAAGTTCAAAATAACGTTGGCGCAATCGCTAAGGAAAGAATGTTCCGATTCGTATCGATAATTTGAAATATCGTTACGATCATTTAATATTCGATATTTTGCACCAATACTTTGAGTTTCAACATCTTAACTTATTTATTAAAGATCTAATATCAATTGATTCGATGCAAACCAAAGCATAATTTGACTGTCAGGTGAGTACTATTCTTACGGAAGCAGTCATAAGTCTTAAGTCGTAAGAAATTATTCAACCATAGTAATCAGTTATTCTCCTAGCTCATTCGACTATGTGATTGTTAATTTCCTATGATTTAAAATTTATGATTGGTTAAAATAATCTAAAACTCCTATTGTAGAAAAATGTAAAGTGAACATTTAGATAAAGGTTTGAAAGAACGAAAGAACGAATATTGATTACGCTGTATGTTTGCTATATTCCAATGTATCGCATTGATGCATTCAATTATATGTCTATTATGTGGACAAAACTACGGTCCGTTTGATGCTACAAATGCTTCGAAGTATTTTTTTTATTGATCAATTAGAAAAATCCTTTTTTCTGATTGGTTAATCAAATACTTCCAAGCATTTATAGTGTTAAGTGGACTGCATCTAAAATAATACTTGAATAATGTCTAAATAATATCTAAATGATACCTTTCTTACATCGCCATTTCTTCGGTTCCCATATATACAATAGTACATATGGGATAGGGACCACCCCGACCGCCTCTCTAGTGTAGGATTTCGCCATTGAAGTGCAACCATGACCATTTCTCTAGTGTAGGATTTCGTCATGTGTGTGCCAGGCCAATCAATATCTCGCCTCGCCTTTATGCGGACTGTTATTTAAATATTGCTATTTAAATTAAAGATTGGTCAGCAAAAAATTCGGAATTATACCTTCTAAATTAATTATTTCTCATCTCAAAGCGAGAAATTAATTAAAAATACAAAAATTAATTAAAGAATTAAAGGGAAGTTTAATGAAAGATATAACGGCCGACGGATGGAATAAAAATCAATTGTAAGTGCAAGTGAAACTTGTTCTTAATCATAAGCATACGATGTTTACTACACTAAGCCTACGCATGATGTTTCATGATATGTCGTTACATATGAACTTTTACGCACACTTTCTGCGTTCACCATCTTCTCGAAAATGTATCTGTCTTTTTTTTTGTTTACCGTTCCCTAAGAAAAGGGATTACAATAATACTTACAACTCATTTTTTTATACATATTTCTCTTTCTCTTACACGCACGTTACAATTCCTATATGATGACATTAAACTGATTTCGGTTAAAGTCGTGTCAGAAGAACTAGTTTAGTGCATGATTTATGTCGCCGCGGTGGCAGCATTATTTATATATCGTCGGATGTGTTGCGGGGGTAAAAATTGATACATGATACTTCGAGCCTCGAAAAATATCAAGTTTGAAGCGTATACTTAACGCACCTAAGATAGATATAAGATCTCTACGACAATCCAGTGACAATTCGAAGAAATCGCACGCAAAATTATGTTCATATCGCAACTTAATATAAGTTACCGTCTATTCCAACTGAAATCAATCCAGTCAAAAGTCTAATCGGGGAGAATGTCTAAGATATAACTAACATGATTCAACTATATCAACAACGTAACGTATGTTAAACATATGAAATAATCAATATGCCATGAAAGATCACTTTAACACGCATATATGAGCTAGCAACCCCATAGGTAAAACATCCCCACAAGAAGTGTATGTAGGAGCAGATTAACAGTTCGATTCTATTTTCGTGGTATGAATCTAATTATAGCGTAACGTCCCTGCTAACATACACGATACATAGGTATACACAATCGAATATTCACCGTACATTACATTTTATATATACATATATATATATATTTTTTACTACTTAATTTTTTCATTTTCTTTTTTCAACAATATTATACAATGTTGTCACAACATATACCTTATACATACAATAAAAGTATTTAATAGATAGAGTTCATTTAATAATAGATTCTAAGAAGTTAATGCGGATAGTCTCGTAACGTGGATTGTAAATAACGATCAACAATCTGTTAGAAAACAGAAAACAAGTGTGAATAGTAGAGTCTATACCTAAGAGCGTGTAGAATATTTACAGGTGACGCAAGAGTTGTCTCTTCAATTAATTTAGCTTCATACGCGTACATTTTCTTTTAAATTATGCCACCGATGAGAGAGCAATGAATCTATTACGATACTCGTATTTGTCGTATCAAACCTTGCAGGCCTCTCAGGTTTTTGTATATATATATATATATTAATTTTCTATTTAGTTTCTGCCGATTTTTAGATGCGTTTCGTCTAGATGAGATCTCACGATTCGTTAAAATCTTGTATGTTACATTTTCTTAACGATTATCATTTTAAGTGCATTTGACTGACTCTTTCAAACGTGAGTGCGCTATAGATATTTTGCTTTAGTGCAAACACCAATTGCTACTTGAATATTTTTCTATGAAACGTAATCGGTATTTATAAATCTATAACATACATCTATAACAACGTAAAACAATTATATAATAATATTACAATATAATATAAATGTATATAATGCTTTATAAAGATATTTTAACTTGCTTTTGTTATACAAACGTTATTAATACAACTCTAAAAACGAAAACTATCATTCAATCCTAATAGAATTTTGAGGACTCAAACGTGATAAATCTAAGGAAAATTAATAACGCGTTAAAAACTTCTATTCATGACACTTCTGATGCATATATATTCTTACCATTATATTCTGGATATTTTGAGAAATAAATATTCGCGCGAACAATAGAAAGTTGCCTCTTGTGGACACTTTCTTAAGCGTGGTCTTACTAATCAAACAACGTTTGTTCGAATAAATTCGACATTGTTCGAAATTGGGTTACTTTTTCCTTCTTGATTCGTACATACGGGAAGGCGAAAAGAAGAACCGTCGGGCAAAAATAGAAGTAACATGTCGCATCACAGGGCATCAGGAAACTTTCGATAGGCACTTTCGATTAATTGGATTTAGTCTTACCACTAATTCCCTGATACCCTAGACTCTCGTGAATATCCGTTTACCGAGGCAGAAGGAAGCAGCAGACATAACTAAAAAAAGAAAGACGAGCAAGTCAAGGGGTGACGGGGGCAAGACCGTTGTACGATTTCGTAGATCAAACCAAATGGGGGAACATCAGACGCGTTTAGTTTCACTTTTTCTTCCGCTCGTCCGCAGATATTTTATCACATCTCGTATATCTCGATACGGCGTAAAGGCGACCATATACGCACGTCCATATGCACACGCACGCACGTATGCGTATCATGTCTCCACGCGCAACGCACGCACATGTAGGAAACCGCGTCAATCCAGCTGAACGATACATTTTTTTTGTCAGATTCGAATCAGATTCAATCTTTTCGCAGCTAACAATCCCCACGTAGCATAAAATATTTTTTGTGAATCATTTTTTGAAATATTTCGTAAACATTTGCAAAACATTATAAATTATTACATTAAAATATTTCACAAGAATATTCTAGAAATATTGTGCCAATATCGTAAGAAATATTTCTGTTGAAACATTTCAAAAAATATTTCGAAAACTCTGATTTCCTAGACATATTTATATTTCAGAAATATTTCATGAAATATTTTCAAATATTTCAAATCTTGCATGAAATATTTTGGAAATATTTTTGAAATATTTTATGCTGTGTGGGTCTCAACGACTGTTTAAATTACAAAAGAGCATTATTCATATATCTGATCGTTAAAATATTAAAAATCTTATAATGAATGATCGTTCACGGTGTACCGATTACGAAAAAGTCGACTCTAACAATAAGTTAAAGACTTTAAATAGAATTATTCGAGCTGTAATTCATTAATCAATAATCTTATATGTATATATGTACTTTGCACGTGGATTCTCCTATGCACGCATACGCACCTATCCGTATGGATATTTATATTTACGTTTATTATTTGTTCAGTAATGTCTTCCCGTTCACATTTCAGTGTGTCGTAGTCGTGGGGAACAACCCGCGGCATCGCGAGAGATCGAGTCGTTACCAGTCGTAGTCGTGTTGATGAAAGGGATTGGTGCATGGTTGTTGGGCGTGTAGTTGGATAGTTGGTTTTACGACATCGAATTCCCTACCCACCACTTCACTGTAGATCTATCAAACAGGAAAGTTACATGTCATCAGTTTTCTCTGTGTAATCGCATACCGTTTGGAATTATATTAATTTTTATTCTCATGGCAAAGTATAGATAGGATTTCTTGTTCAGCGAGTGTGTATAGCCTCTCATAGAAGAAGCGGGCAAATAAAGCCGACAGCGTCTTCCTCCGTTTTTAATTGTTTCTTTTAGTTGTTTGTCTGTTTGTTTTTTTTTTATCGACAGAATTGCGTCCTCTCTTTGCCGGACGTTTTAATGAGAATAGTTTTTACTGAACCTGGAAGCTCCTACGAATATACTCGTCCTCTCCTTTGCCAGTCATACCGTAATTATATCCACCTTCGCCGCCACCTCCGCCGTTTAAGAATGGATTCGTTGGGTTGCCAGGGCCTGCGAATCGGTAAAAAATTAGAAGAATTTTAGACGACCAGACAAGTTTAGAAAGTCAGATTCAAAGTAACCAACAGTCTATAGAGATTGTAAAATATCACTCGTCTCGCTCACAGAGACAACTTCTACTTTCCTAGTGGAATAGTTCCTCACCTCCGTTAGCACCGGGTACCGCGAGATTTCCACCAGCGGTCTGATAAGTCGCCCCGTAGCCAGCATCTTGATTAGCAAGTTCGTGCAAGCGCGTGGAACTCAGGGCACGCGGTATCGCGTTGCTCGGTACACCATGCGGCGCCAAGTGGGTAGCCTCGGCCACTTGATGCGGATCTTCCGTTTGTGGCAGCTCGGATACGAAGCCGGTATCCTTTCTGTAGAAATTAATGAACACGAAGACCGCTAGGACGATGATGCAGATGAGACCGTACGCTCGGAAAGTCGTAGTCGTACCTGCACATCGAAACATCGACACTCGATAAACGATGATTGTCACAAAAAAATTAGTACGATATTATTGCGTAATAAAAATTGAACAGAAGTTTAAATAATTTTTATAATACGTGAAAAATATTATGTAAGCCTGAAGTCGTTTGAAGTATCAAGTCAATCGTCTGTGTATTATCTTATCTCGAGATACTGAATATTGAAAGCTTTACCGTAAGCTGCGACGAACATGCCACCGATTACCGCACCGCAACCTCTTCCAAGCCCGTGATGAAGTCCCTGAAGAACGCCCTGCGCGCTCGAACGCAGCTGCGGCGGTGTATTATGAGCGATGTAACTGCAGCATGCCGCCCATACTGCCGCGTGCGTGATACCCTGAATGAACTCGAAGGGTAATACCCACCACGGATTTTTCAGCCAAGATATGTATAGAAATCGGAGTACATTTCCACCTAGACCCATACACAATACCTGAAATACGCATTATAATTACGAACATGAAAAATAGCACGATCAGTAAATTTTTTTCTAGTCTTTTGTTGTATAAAAGTATTACATTGAGTGAAAATTCATAGGTAAGTTAGATAGGTATAAAACTATATCGGGTACTAATACAGTTTTGTGATTAAAATCGCGCAATCGCTCTTGAAAAGATTTTTCTAACTTTAAAAGTATTAAATTTGTTAAAGAAATTAGAGACATAAAGAGTCGTGCTTCTAACATGTAATTTTATAATCGAAATTTAATTAGTTATAGTTTCCACATAGCTTGATAATAAATTGAAAGTGATTAATCTCACAAATTTGTTTACCTTAACGTGCCCGATCTGTCGAATAAGTTTGAAACTGAAGAAATACGCGAAGATCTCGGAAATATGATTGATCACAGACGCAACGCCGAAGAGAGTCGGCGAACCACCGTAATCCTGAAGGTGCCAGAACAGGAAAGTGAAAATCAATCCGATGCCGAATCCCATGAACCACGCGACGAAAAGGAACGACGCGCATTTTAAATCCTTGAACTGCTTCAATACCGTCACCCACTCCGGTATTTCCTTCATCGTTTGAGCGAACATCTTGGTCTAAGATCAGAAAGTCATTAGAGCGTGAGAGATGTTACGTGTGATGTTGATAATTCATAAGATTACTTCATATAATAACACGCGATCGATAAGTAAGCTGGAAAAGCGCGTGCATGTTTTCACCTTTCCGTTTCACTTGGTTAATTAATAAATACTACGTGAACGTAATGCTCTCTATTTATACACATCTTGATAAAAAATAGATACCTTCCCTTCGGGAGGCGGAGGCTTAGGATCTACAGCGGCGGAAGAATCCTGAAGCCCAGGCAGATTAAGTTGCTGGGATAACTGACTTTGAAGTTGCTCTTCTCGCGTTGGCTCAGCCGGAGGTTTTACTACTTCCTGTATATGAAACATAATTAATAAAAGTTTAATAAATCCCGTAGGCAGTTGATTTAAAATTTATTTTTCTAATTAAAAAGGAAGAACAAAAAGAAAGTTTATCAGGCGAGAAATACGTATTTACGAAAAAGTCGTTTCAACCCTATTGATTTTCATACAGTTTTTAAGCAGTGGTATTTTATATACAGATATTGAAATAAACTCACCGGCTCAGCGGGAGCAACGTCATATTTAAAATTAATTTGCGTTGCTGTTATCAACGCGGCACCCATTAAAACGCTGAATATCGCAAAACAAATCGTGTAATTTTTCTCTCTCTCGTCAGGTTTACAGGGGTGATCTGGGAACGCGGTGCTATGATCGAGAGCGATTCCAACGAAGAACATGGCCAAGCCCCATCCAAGACTTCCAAACATACGTTGATGACCATATCTGATAGTTAAAATTTATTAACTTTACGATTATCAAATGCAATGTCTTAAAGCTGGAAAATCGGATACATTTATTTGAAATAATTAATTAACTTTATGAGTAATTAACGTAAATATTAGCCTCTCGAAAGTGTTTTAGTATAAAAAAAAACAAAATTGCCTCATTATTCAACGACATACTGATTAATCTGATTATATTACCTGTCGGCGTCTTCACCGAGTAAAGTAATAACAGCTGAATCGGCTAACGTAATCGCGGGCGCCGAGAAAAATTCGCCGACTACTACCAACAACAGCAGAAGGAAGAATGTTTTTTGAATATCCTAAAATCACGTAATCAAAAACTTTAATCAGCATTGTTAAATTATTATTCTTCTGTCTGCAGATCTTTACAGATACAAATTATATTATTCTCAAGGACTGCGTAATAAAATCAGAGTCAGACTTGCGACTTACCGGTAATCTGTAGACTATGGAACTGAAAAGCGGCTTCACCCATTCCTTATTATCCTTTTGGTTATAATTCGCGGCGTATGTAACCGATAGAGGAGACAGCTGAGGTCCAATCGGTCCGTGAAGCATTCTTATGCTCCTTCGACTCCTCATCAACGGCATATCCATATTTCTTTCGCTTTCTTCCTCATTGTCATCGGCTTTGATCAGGTCATCCTCGTCCAAGAACGTTTGCTTCTCCACGTCTCGTTTTACCATTATCTTCTCTGGTGGCGGCTTCACCCGCGTTTTCGTGTGAACGTAAGCCTTCTTCGGGACTGTTCTGTCAGCCGTCGGTTCATTCTACAAAAAACGAACGCATTTTATTAATGTGCATGTAATCATGTAACTTTATAATTATTATATAATATCAAAGAACACACGCTAGGAATATTTAAATTACAATAACTTTTTTTTAAAGCAGAACGCGCAGTATTTTATGGAAAAATTTAAAAACTAGTGATATATATATATATATATATATATATATATATACGCGCATAGTTCTGTTACACGTAAATTTTATTGTCATGCATAAAACAAAAAACAGTAAGTACATTCATGAAGCGTTTGTACTCCAATACATCGGCTGGACGATTTTTCGTTTGCAACGCTTCCAAGTCGATTCCACTCGCATCGACATTTCCTTCAGGTAGTGACTTGTGCCTGAGATCTCCGATATCGTCGTTATCTGTGACGGACGTTTGTCTTCTGACTCTGTTATTTCTCAAATCGTACATAATAGAACCGCCGTTATCGAAATCTCTAACACCGTTTCTCTCAACATCGTAAGATGTTCCGAATGCTGCACTAAATTCCTTCGGGTTCGATTTCTTCATATAATCATATATCTCGTTATCGTCCGTACTTCGTCGTAATCTCTCGAAGACGACGTTGGATGCGACCTCCAGGTACTCCTCTTTATTCTCTGGAGGGTAATACAATTCTTCCAGGTCGGTCGATCTTTTTACAATTCTTTGTTCCCTGTTGGATGCCTCCAGATAGTAGATCGGAGGAGTATCGTTTCGCTTGACTATGCAAGAGGTGGGTGGAGGCTGAACGAAGCCCAATGGCAGAGTGAAAATGATCCAGCAAGAAAGGGATGCCAATAAGAGAAGTTTGCCTTTTTGCCATCTACGGACAAAATAAAAAGAAATGTAAAAATCTTCTCTTTTGAATTTGAATGTGAATATTCTCAGAAAGGCAGATAGGAAGAGAACGCTCGTTGCTGGTCAATTCGCTTGTTGCTTACAGTTTCAGTTTTTTTTCGCGTGTCCCTGGCCTTATTACATTCTGGATAGCCGAGTGATAAGAGCACTTGCTCGGCGAGCAAAAACTCTCACGGAAAGATTTGATAAATTGTTTTGTTTACAATTAGAAGACCTAGATTTTACAAATATTGTTTCCAGACCCCCCTGTGTTGTTTTTCTAAATAATCGAGGCTTTGCTCTGTATTTCTTAATTTGTGTGAAATGATTATAAAAATTCTTTTCAATTTTTAACAGGTGTCATTGGCTTTATTAAAAATGTCGATGATACTATTAAAATTATATATTTTATATCGCTGGAAAGATAACAGCTATCATTTAAACAAAATTTCTTTATCTCGCGTGAGATAATAAAAATAAAAAAATTTTTTAAGTGAGATTGTAAAAAAGAGAGAGAGAAATTATACGTTTTAGAACGTTAAATGTTCTGAATTATACAGAAATATTATTAGTATAAATTTTTTTTAGGTAAATCTGTTATTTTATAATTATTTTAATAGATTTTATAATAAAATAGGTTCCATTACGTAATAAAAAAATACATGAGATTAATATATACGCAACTTTTGCGTATCGATCGAATCACTCTCGACCAAAGATCACGCGTGACAAACATTAATTGCAGATTTCAAATATTAAAAAAATTAATGACCTCAAATTGATAAGAGAGCTTTCTTGGTTAGCATTTATTTTTAATCTAAATAATATCACACAAAATGATTATCCCCTATACTACTACCCTATACTACTATCTTTTCTATGAGGTATACCATGTAGTGCTATAGTCCAGTGACTATGCAACTTTTTGATGCGTTAAGCTAATGCACACATACTTCGTTCGGAAAGGAGCATGGTCTCACCTGTCGGCCAAGGAGCCCCAGAAAGGGGCGCTCATAAACTCGATGAACGGCCTGAGACCGATGAGGAGGCCGCATTGACCCGCGTTCATGCCCATCTGCTTGAAATACACCCCCATGAGCGGGAACAGGGAGCCGAAGGCCGAGTAGAAGAAAAAGTAGAAGGTCTTCACGGTGAGGAGCTCCTGGTCGACGGCGCCGAACAGATACTCCAGGATGTCGCTCTTACCGCGAATCTTGTGCGTGGCCTCCTTCGGCTGGGGGTACATGGTGGGATCGACCTCACCCTCGGCCTGCGGGTCCACCTTCGGCCTGGCGGTGCCCCCCGGCATCTGGGGGAGAACTCTGCCCGACGGCTGGGCGTCGTTCGACACACCATAGTCGTAATCCTCGTGTCCATAGTTCTGCATGATTTCGAGCTCGCTCTCGCTCGGGGGAACACGGAAATGCTCACCCGTCGAAGCGTATTTTCAAGGTAAATAATTGCCCGGACCACCGTCGCCACCGGATGGAGCCGCCGCGAGCCGTCGTTTACATTCGCGCACCGGACAGAACGCGCCGCGCGATCCGTTCACCGTCGAGCAGCCGTTCCACTCGTTTCGTTCGCACCTCCGCGGATTGGACTCTCCGATTATATCGACTGTCAAACCGGTGCACGGCTCTTCCTTCGCGGTCGAATCGATGTCGGGGGCTGTATGGGGCAGCTTTGCTTGCAAAATCAATAAACATGCTACTGCGCCGGCGTAACTTTTACCCTCTTACTACCCCTGCCGACGCGATATTGTCTCAATGCCATATATCGACGTTCCCTAGTCTCTTTCGGCAGATACTATTTTTGCTTTTCTTCCCGTTTCATTGTTCCGCAATCTGTCGTCGTTCCTTTCTGTCTCCCTTCGACGAGCAGGAGAACAGACGCCACCAAATTTTATCCGATTGAATTCTCGATCGTTATACACAAATCGAACTTCAGACAAAATGAAACGCACTTAAATTTTAAAGATCAATCCGAGCTAATTTGTACATGGTGGAAATATTGAGAAAAATCATCATTATTATTGCAATTCTCAGATATACGTTAACGTCGCAGTTAAGTGGAAATTAAACTTCTATTTAATCAAGACTACGTGAAATACTAGAAATGTGCTAACAAATCATGTTTCTTATCAATTTGTTTTCCTAAAGTGAAATCCGTCAAAAATCTTTCTTTATTATCTACTAGTAACTCGAAAATTATTAATACTGTTGCTAAAGAAAAATTGACTTCAAATTCGTCAAAGAATCTGTTATTAAAATTAGCGCAATCATCTTACAATCTTCTCGAACTATAAAAATATAATACTAAAATAAATGTGTGTGATTGTGATGAATGTGTGATTAAAACTAAAAAAAACACATATTTATTAGAATAAATAAATAAGAGTTTGCTTTATTGCATCGTCATAATATTTTATAAATATGCATATTTTGAGATTAAATAATTAATAATTTTTTTTATGTACAGTTTGCCGTATATAACGAATAGCTTTCATATATGTTGGCATGCGGCTTCCTCGTAGCTTCTAAATAGCTTTGGGTATCAGGTCCATATGTGACTGTGCGGGACACGCCGATGAAGCCGCGGTTGACGATCTCGCAGGCTTAGGTGGTCCTTGGAACATGCAGGTTTTGGCTGTCTTCAAAAGACGACCATTATTCGCAGTTCGCCAATAAACCGTACGAACCGCCTGCTTTCCAGCGACGTAGCTAACAGCACCACCAACCAGCATCTGCGAATAAATCGTTCTTTTGAGATACATTTCTTAATACAAAGAGCGGTGTGTGCTTATACGTATAATAAGAACTAACAAATAAAGAACAAACGTTTGCAGAAGAGAAAATGCGTATAATGATATAAATGATTCTTTGTTGCAAAATTTTCTGTAGTACACTTTAAAGTGAGTGTGAAATGAGAATAGCGATGGATTCAGAATAAGAAATATTGAATCTATTGCAAATATATAATGAAATTATTCCAGAATATTTATTAAATATTTTTTTCTTCTAATATTGCATATTTGCACATACATAGTTATTATATAATTTTTAATTTTATGCACAAACAGATAATTTTATTTTTCTAAACTAAAGGATTTTTAATAGTATTGGAATAGTATTTCACATATTTCAGTCTTGAATGTTGAAAAATATATTTTTTTTTATGATTTTACTTTTGTTATTAATTAATTTCTATTTTATACATAGACATTGATAATCTACTTTTAAAAATTTTGAATGTTTTAGATATTCAAATAGGATACAACCGGGTAATTTGAATAGTGAGGTAACTTGGATAACAGTAATTATTTGCAAGAATTTCGGAAAAATAAGAAATTTTAAGATACAATTTATTAGATCAGACGTTGATCTAATGAAATGTATCTTAAAATTTCTTATTTTTCTGAAATTCTTGCAAATACTTAAGATCGGAAGAGCACACGTC
>NW_012026802.1:1328248-1388236 GCF_000956235.1 Wasmannia auropunctata
TATCCCCTGTGTGCCTTGTCGACTCAGTTGTTATCCAAATTACCCCACTATTCAAATTACTCCGCTGTACTCTACTTTTAAGGAAAAATTTCCTAAGCTTTCAAAAGTTTCAAGGCATTTAAAACTTTCAGTGTTCTGAAAAATGCTCAATTTTCATATATAATATTTGAAGCAATTCGAATCTTTACGACCCCAGTGAGAAATAGGTTGGAGAGGCAACTGTTTTACGTTTATAGACGCTTTTCCTGTTATTTCTCACTGGAATTGTTGAACAATTTTCGAGAAAAGAATTCGAATGTCACAAAAAAGAGATAAGGGGACCTTTTCCTATCCTTTGTTGCTCATTGAGCGAATATGAAAGGAGAAAGGCTCGATGTTTCCTTTGTCTTGCAGGATATTAGAAACGAGCAGATATGATCAATGAGCGTCTAACAGGTCTGTACGATCTGTCAGATCTCGATGTACGTGCGTTTGTTAGAAGAATGTCCCTTGTCCTTTGTAAATATCAAGACAATTTCTACGAACTTGTTGAATTTTTAAAATTCAATTTAGAGGTAAAATAAAGTACTTACTTTGAGACTGTGCGGTTCGGTATATACTGCTTCGGTATTGACTAGATCGTTGAAATACAACTTGATAGCTTTCGTGGGGTATCAAGAGCCGTTATGTGCTGCGCCCTTGTTTGTACCTCATTTGATCGCGTTGAGGTAAGAACCAGTACTGATGCCTGAGCCGCGCACGTCTGGTATTTTATACGATAAATACAACGTCACGCGTCGCCGAGATAAGGAATCTCACGCGTCATTCACGACAATTATTGCCGTCTCCGCCAGGGAGAGGATTTTTCTTCTCCACCACGCCGGGGACAAGGGGAGGGTTGTGCGATAATTGCGACGCACGCGTGTCTCGCTCGAGGGTCTTGTTCGGTCTTTATCAACTTTTAAGCCGAATTGATAAACTCCGAGCGCAAGTGGCTGACGCATATTCGCGGGTATAAAGAGCCGCGGAACGGAATATGGACTATGATACGCGTCGCCTATGTACATACTTTTGCGCAATCAGCAAAATCGACATTTATGTTAGCTGGCTTGACGCTACCGGTTTGACGTAAAATCACGAGGAGATAATGCAGGGAAACGAAATGCAGCGCGTATGACATCGTTGTTGTAATAATAAACAAAACACACTGTGTCGCTTCGTATCGCATCCGGGTCGTCGACTTGTCACTATTAAATAGTAAAGTAAAACAACGTAATTAATATATAAAAGAAAATTTTATTTCTTTTATTTGCCTGTCAAACGTGTTTGATTTATTTTACGTATGCATATTTAAAATATAAAAAAAAATATTCTAAGATACATTAAAAAATGAAAACATTCGGACGAATTGTACGATCTTTAGAAAACTACGTAAAAGCTTACCTTACCTGATTCATTAGCGGAACAATTAGTGAAACAATTAATATTATATAATCCTCTTGTCGAATTGCTTAGATATACATCGATAGATGTATACAAGATATATTCTTTCTCATAATATGAATTTATTCTTCGAATGTCATTCGAATAATCAGATGTCAGGGGATATGAAGGTAACAGAGCCTGATTAAAATATCCTGTAATAGTCCAGAAAATTTTCCACCGATTTATTAAGAATGAGTGGATACGAATGTATCAGCGTCTAAAAATATCAAACGAGTCCGATAACAGACCGTATCTTTTTGCGACCGCAGTCTGGCAGATAATGCACCTGCAATCGCGACATCTTATAATAGATCTAATATAAGTACAATAAGTATGTAAATCTTTGAAATTTTATATAACGTTGTTTTCAGTTATTCAAATACTTCTATTTTCATGCTTCCGCAATAATAAGCCGTATGCGGCAATCTGCAATTTTTTTTGTTATCTTCTAGGTAAAGTTCAAAGTTGCTACTCTGTTGCATTGACGATTTTCTTGATATCGCGTCTTATTTTTGTCTAGCACGTCGTTACAAAACCTAATGTATCGCAGAGTTAGATGTGTATGTAACGTGTTGAAATAGATGCAGCCAAGGGAAGAAAATAGATGACACAATCGTACGTTACCGATTTCTGCAACTGTGATTACTGCAACAAAGTTTTAATCTAAAGGCTCGCTGCTGTAAAGTCGATGTAACCGTGCCTACCTGGACACTTATTTGTCGAGCAGAAATAATTCTATACATTAATACAACAAAGATCTTGCGATTAAAGGGACGTCCGGGTCTGCTTGAAAGACGAAAAAAATCTGGAAATAAAAATTAAAAGAAGGATATCTAATATCTTATCAATATTTCATGGAATGTTTTCTTCGTTAGGCGCGGAGGTTTGAGCAGCATTTCGAGCAGCGGCTTACGCATGTAGACGCGATACTTCAGAATTCAGATGATACGCACTTTTTTTTTAATTAAGATTACGTCGACGGAAATTTTGTATAGTGATGTCGCATTTACTGCCGCGATTGATACACGAGGCCCCGTTGCGAGTGAGATATTAAAAAAAATCCCCTCTGACGTGCGGATAAGCAGGGAGTGCACAAATGGAATTCACGTGACGTTGTCGTGCCGTCGTAAATAAGTACACTAGTACAGCGTGTGATCGTGATACGCGATTAATTCCGATTAATTCCGATAAGAAACCCCTGCGTACATTGCGTCGTATATATTAAAGTACCAATCAGAATGATGTGATTTGATAAAAATAAAAGAGACGTTCGATCTCTCGTAAGACTACCAAAATATAATTAAGAGATATCATCTTTTAAACAGAAGACAACCCCTGCGGAGAAAAGTTTGGAAAATAATATTGGAAATACCTATATAGTGAAAAAAAACTATCGGAACGAATAGTGTGCAAAATTGGATTCGAATTGTTTTCCAATTATTTTTAATAATTTTTTCGCGAATTCAATGGCCCTTTATAATGGAATGTACGAAGATTTACAAATTATATATATGTATATAGATATAGATAATTTTGAATAAATTATTCTCATTCTATTAGTTAATATAATAATAACAAATATATTTGTATAATATATATGTATATAAATTATTAATTACAGTTGACAAACTAATTGAAGTAAAAAACTATTTTTATTTTATGATTTGAAGATTAGAATGTTTTATTAAATTTCAATGAATTTTATAGAGATTACCAATTTTATGTCACTGTATGCGTTCTTATACTTGGAAAAATATAAGCCATTTAGAATATTTTATTGAGTAAATAATAATTATCGGATGTTCAACTTGACGATATTACAATTTGGCAACGCTGGATTAATACGATTTAATATCTTGAATAAACACTGACTCGTGCATGCCTTATGTGTGTATCTCGTAAGTGTGAGATATTCAGAAAACACGATATAAAATATATAAGACTACGGTTTTAATGATTTAATTTATCTTATGACGAAGCCACAGTGTCGATATCTGTTTACAAAAGTTTATGATACATCCTAGACACGGAGTCTGCTCTTTACACCCGAGCCAAGATACGACCTTATTTAATTTCACGACAGATTTTATTATTTTCTTCGAGAGAGAAAAAAAAAATTGTTTAGAAACGCTCCAATACAGGAAGCTCTTAATAGAAAAGCATTAATATAGATATACATCTCGTTTCGAGTAACGACAAATTAATTGATATGATCTTGAAGATAGCGTTTGTCTGTGCAACTATGTTATATCTTTCCACTTAATCTTCGTTGGGGGTAAGGCCCTCGCTTATCACTCGATATATTATCAATTTCGATTGTGGAAAGGCCCTGCTACTTGAAATTAGGATGATTACGAAGTTCAAGAAGCTGATACGGGCAACTTGTAATTATCATTGTGACATTTTTATCCAAAGACACTTACCAAAGATATTGTCTGACATTTTGATATCGTTTAAGTACCTTCATTATTCGAAATTTGTGTTAAAATTAAGAATATTCAGGATAATTTAAAAATAAAAAGAAATGCAGAATTTCTCGCAATCACGACACTCCCGCACTCACACGGAATAATTACAACACTTGAAATAATTGCAACACTGAACGCAAGCTTTATTTGTACAATAACAAATCACAGATTATCTCAGGATTACAATCTCAGTGACAGAACAATTGCCCGAAATACTTCGAACTGCTCGGGATTCTTCTATTTAATATATTTACCGTTTACTGAAAAATCCATCGTCCCCTTTATTGTTACATGCTGATTTTTTTATAAGTATTAATTTTTCGTACAGTCGATTCGATACACAGCCGAACTTTTAAACAGACCTTCAGCATGGATTAAACAGATTAGGAGCATGACAAAAAATATATATATATAATTTTAGCACATACACCCTTCACATCAAAACTTCAACAAAAATACGAGTTATATTTTGTTATATAAAATGTACAATTATATACAATCTGATGTGATACTTTCAGCACTAATCATGATTGGTTAATATTAATTTCACTTTGTACATTGTTCTGAAACGTAGATTTAGAATAATTTAGATGTAAAAAAAAAAACTTGTATTTTATGATGATGTAAAATCAAAGAGCGGCATTTCAAGAGGTGTCAACTGAGGTAAAGGGTCAAGAGGACACAAAGGATGTTCTTCTGCTCTGATATCGTTATTAGAATTGACAGAGACTGCATAAAGACGCTCTGTCAGTTGGCGTACTTCTTCCTCCTTTGCTTCTAGTTGGCTGAGCAAGCTCCCTACAAGTGATCGCAATTGGCTGTTGACGGTTTTGAGCTCTTCTATAACGGTGCCTGTATCCTTCGGATGCTTGAAACTTTTTTCTTCGGCAGTAGGCAGCTTGATATCTATCAAACTCAGAAGGCTGTCTTGTTCGTCGATAGTTTTATATATAGCTTGACGCAAAGAGCCATCGAACTTGTCAATTCTTATGTCCGCACAATTATCTCTTTCGCTGTATCTGGCTGCGTGCTTATTGAGAAGATCCTTCTGGTGATTTTCTAAGGTTGTCTTGTACTCCTCGTATTGTGCCTGCTTCATTCTAACAATAAATAAAATTTCTTTCAATGAAGAGTCATATACAGGGTACTGCATTATACTTATACGTATTAGGCAGTATAACA
Organism: Wasmannia auropunctata; assembly: GCF_000956235.1. Lineage (NCBI taxonomy): Eukaryota > Metazoa > Arthropoda > Insecta > Hymenoptera > Formicidae > Wasmannia > Wasmannia auropunctata. The sequence goes on from NW_012026802.1 coordinate 1,333,363, forward strand.
AGTTGCGCGGCAGACTTGCTGGGGCAGGCGCATACTGCTTAGTAATGGGTATTTAGTATTTATTTTAGTTTTTAGTACTTTTTAAATTTTTAGTATTACTGAGCCGCGTTTACCCCTGCAAAGGGGCGTAGTCTGCCGCACAACTCGCCATACTGCCTAATATGTATATGCAACAAACCCTGTACATAAAAATAATTATAACGACTGCGAGACAGATAACTTGTAATTTAAAAATATTACAAATTAAAAATTAGTACGTACCTGACAACAGCCGCCTGTCTCTTATGATAATCTCTTTGCAAACTGAGGGACTCCAACGTGACGAGCGAATGAGTTGGTGTCGGAAATTTTGATGTATCTTGGGAAGACAAGGTGGACGCATGTACATGGATGAGACTGGATTCAAGTTGCGCATGGGCCTCTGCTAAAAGATCAGCTACGGTCTCGTGGCACTTGGCTGCTTCCTCGAACTTTCCCTCTCGTAATAACGCTTCTGCTCTCCTCTGTTTTTCATGTGCCTTAGATCAAGTATTTAACTTTGAATCAGTCTCGTCGATAATTTGTAATTGTACGTAATAAATAAAGTAAATGAAATAAATACATAGAAATAATTTCTATATATTTCTTATTGTTCATTCAATAAAATAACATGCATATTAGTGTATTTTAACATTTCATTTCCAGCTTAATAAAATAAAGTATATCGATTATTTTCTCAAGAGAAATTATAAATAATTATTGATTATTTACTCGCGTAATTAACTGGCATACAATATAAAAATATATTATACAAGCAATATAAAAATATGCGAAGAAACAACACTCACCAGATTCAAGGCGGACGTCTCCATCACTAATAAGAGAGAAGAGAAGATACATATGATAGATAATATCCCTAGATCATATGTAGCTGTTTTCATGTAATTAGGGCTGTAACACATAGAACAACGTAAGAATTAAATGACCAATTACAATCAAAAGTTTCAAAATGACATACGTTCTCGATGATCACTGATTAGTACCGGAGAGTATCGGAAGTATAGTAAGAAATATGTGTTATGATCTTAAATTTTTGTAATTTCATAATAAATCGAATTTATTGTAAAAATTAATATTGCGTCCTATATCTAAAGTTCAGTGATCTAAATGCTCGACATTTTCATATCGAATAAAACATATTTTTCTTTTAGCAAAACTCTCCTCTTAAAAGTAGGAAATTCCAGACGAAAGCATATTGCTAAAGCTCAAGAGGAAAAGAAAGATGACCAACCAAAATGGCTCTTTTCCTCACCCTTAGATTTTATTCTGGTTTAAAAATAACTTTGCTCCCTCTAGGCTCTTACCTTCATGCCTCTCGCTGTTTGATTACGCCATCTCGTGGACAGAATTCCAATATTTTAAATAAAGCATTATTGATAATTCTTGTAATTCCTTATTTCTTACTTTTATTTTCTTCAAATCAAAGTAGCTTCAATTATTTTGCTAGTTTAATTATTCATTTTTAATCGGGTGTGTGTTCTTCTCCAGTGTTTTTCAGAAAATATCACTCCTTACAGAATTTTATGAGTGGAACGTTCATATAAAACCGCTATTATGCAATATTTAACGGAGTAGTAGATTACATACACGACGACAAATAAATAGAACGTACATTTGTCTCAAGTGAAAGAAAAAATTGAAAGATAATTTGATTATATTTTTCTCTTATTTCAGTAACTTCTATACACAACACGTATAAAAGTAAATAAATAAATAATTTAAAAATTATTGCTATACACAAAAAGGCTGAAGAATTTTCATAATTTCTACAAATTTTTACGTTAGATTTTAAAATATATCAACAAATTTATCCCACATATGGACATATCTTAAATGTAATTCAAAAGTGTCTTATAATTCATGAATTTAATTGTAATGATATAATTTTGAATAAATTTAAGATCGATTTTTTAAGTAAAAATATTACGTTAATCGTTTTTGAGTCATAAATAATTGAGGAAAAAAAGAAGAAGCTATGTACAAAATTAGGGATTTTAACTAAATTTCAAAGTAGGCTTGATTTAATAAAATTTGTATTTGAAATTATTCAGATTTTTTAATATTTTTTACATATCCTAAATTATAAATAAAATTCTAGCCTAAATTCTGACAATGAAACATGAATCGTCCAAAACGTTAAAAATTAGAAATTAAAATTTAAGTAAAAAAATGTATTTAAAAAAAACCGTATGTCATTAAATTTAAACTTCTCATATAATTGCAAAAATGAAAAAAATATCATGTATTTAAAAATATATATATCTTTTTTTAACTTTTGCAATTAACGTTTATATATAAATAATCAAGAATGATATCTTACACAAAAATCTTGAATAATAATTAAAATTCTTAATATGTATATCTTGATGCGGTATCATTAAATATAATTCATCAAAAATATGTACGTACGTCGACACGAAATTAAAGGACTCGTCAACAGCAAAGAGATTATTTCCAAAAGAAAACGAGTTCTCACATGGAAAAAAAAAAGATTATCAGATAATCGCGTTCCCTAGCGAGTTGGCGCGCTTGCGCGCGCGAGGCGGTTGTTCTAGTGAATGGGCACGGCCCGTGAACCAAGAGTCGGCGGTATGAATGAAATAGTAAATATAATTGACAGAAGGGCAGGCGCGCGCGGCGGGCGCGTGTGTTGTGTGGGCAGGCCGGTCGTGAGCGCGGTTCAGTCAGATCGGGCTGGGGCAGAAAACAGGCGGAACGAGGTGCAGGACGGGAACGGGGAGAGAACGATATGCATGCCGGCGCGACGACGACGTCGCGCAGCGCGTTCGCAAACGCGCGCGAACGTAGGATCGAGGTCATCACCTCTCTACCATTTGAGGATAAGCGCGATATCCTTTGCCTCTTTCGTCATATCATTGGTTCCGCCGATCCCGCCGGCCCATTAATCCCTGGCTCGTTTCTCAATCCGGCCGCCTCTCCGCTCGCACCGCGCTCGCACGTAGCGGTAGCGGCGGACGAGGCGCTTGGCGTGCGCGCGACGAAAGGGATTCGAAATTTGAAAATCACGTCGAAAAATCAGATATACGCGCTCGTATATGGTCCGTCGCGCGATACTCCAATCCATCGTGCTTTGAAATCATTTTTACGCCGCCAACCTTCTGCCGTAATCGTCTCGCGTTTCTATTAAGAAAAAAAAACGTTTCTTCCCCCACTCCACCCCCCCACCTCAAGAATTTTTTATATATTCCCCGATGCGAAGATATCGCGCGTTTGTTCGGCGCGAGATCCGCCTGTGCGTACGGTCGATGTATCGGCAGAAGAACGTCGAAGAATATGGCGAGTTCTTGACCGGTCTGCCTTCTCCTTCTCTTCACTTCCCCTCTCTCGCGGAGAGCCGTCGAGTGACGACCAAAGACGGTAGGAAGGTACGGTTTCCGGTCGCCCACGCGACAATCTAGTCGGGGCTCTCTCCTTCTCTCTCTCCTTTTCTCTCATCGGCCGGCGTCGTTGTGAAAATCCTCTCGATTCAGGTGTATAGATAGGAGCTTAGGAGCGGTAGGTCTGGCGCAACAGCCCGGCTACCGGTAGTGGGGCGGCGATGGGGTCTAATATTTGCGTATCTTTGCGTGCGACGCACCCGTCGCGACCTGTCGCACGCTGCGAGATTTGTCTAATCCGGGAGAACAAATTTACTTGGTCGCACGCGCAAAATGTAGATAAAATATTTAATTTCGTATATAACTTTACGATTGTGTACCTTTTACGCGGCTCGTATTCTTCAAAGGAACTTCCTCCCGCTTCATCTCGCATCGCTTCTTCTCGTCTCGCGCGATTAAATCAGACGTGAAAAAAATTCTTACGTCCAAAATATCAAATTTTACACAGAAAACGCAAAATATGACTTCAAGACTTGTAACAGAGAAAACAAATGTTTTTTTATTTAGAAATTGTAATAAATTATATCGCTGAGTAATAAACGAAGCAAAGTGCAATTAAATCCCTCCATTCTAACATTTATCCGTTATCAGGCCGTTATAAATTCTCTCTATTCTCTCTACTAATATTGTTATGGCTCAACCGCATCTCGTATATATTGAATCAGTAACTTTTTGTTTCAAGAGATATTCGCGAGAGTATGTTTTACTCGATTTCCCGATACCTCGACGAAGTGGTCATCATGGGGGCACGTGGGCGACCGGAAACCATCCCTCCCACATTCGCGTGCCCTACCTCCTCAAAGGGAGTGCTAAAGAGAAAGAGATTCATGAGGAGTGTGGAGGGATAGCGGAGAAAGAGCGAAATTATGAAGATTTAGATTCGCGGAGTGAATCTAAAAAGTTGACACGTGGAATCGTAATTTCGCGCGGATGAGAATCACGAGTACGGGGATAAGAGGGACGGGGTGGAGGGATGGGGTGGCGGGACGAGTGGCGAAAAGGAGCAAGAAATAAGAAGTAGGTGGAGAAACGGAGCGTAAGAAAGAACGAAGAAAAACAAGGGGGTAGGGTAAAGGAGAGGACAGTAAAGACAAAAAGGACGGGCGATGGGACGTGGAAGAAAACGAAAAACGAACGGGTAAATAAAGATCGACCCGTCTCCCACGCTCGTGACCATTGTTATTATATATCCCGTGGGGTATTGTTCCCATGGGAAAACTGGACAGGCTCGTTCTACCACCTATGGCCGTGGATACGACGAGGAGAAAAAAAGGAGAGAGAAAGAGAGAGAGAGAGAGAGAGAGAGAGAGAGAGAAAGAGAGAGGGAGAGACAAACCGTGCGCTCACACCAACACGCCCGTTTTACGTGGGTCCACGCACGAGCGTACGACCACAAGTCAACACACCGTCAAGTTTCAGTGAGATGAACACGACTGTATGGAGGTATGGAGCGATGATGCACGCACGCACGCGCGCACGCGCGCACGTATGGCACGCACGCACCACGCACGCACGCACGCACGCACGCACGCACGCACGCACGCACGCACGCACGCATGCATGCACGCGCGTTCGCGCGCCGCGCGCGCGCGCGGGCGCACAGATTTTAGATATTGTGGGGGACGTTCACCTCGCATCTCAGACCCTCGTCGAGCTCGTTCGCGGGTCCAGAGTGTATGCATGCACGTTAGTACCATTCCCGTACGAGACGTTATAAGGAGTATCCGGAGATACTCGTGCGCGTGTGTGCGTGCGCGCGAGCGAGTGCCACACGCGCACACGACCACTCTACGAGAGTGTCCACGACGGAGGTCTTTCGGTGGATGCTTGAGGAACAGGGTGCGGCTCAACCTACCTCGCTTGAATTACCTACCAATATTACTGTCTAGGTAGAGGTATATATCCAAACGCGAGCGAGACACACAAGGCGCAGGATAGTATGCCATATTTGCATCCTTGATCCAGGACACGCGCGTATCCGCGAGAGTGTATAAGTCCCCTCTTTTTCTTTTCTTTTCTCTCTCTCTCTCTCTCTCTCTCTCTCTCTCTCGGCGTATCTTCCTTCCGTCTCTCATTATCTCGGGAACTTCGTTGAATTTTCAATGAGATTTCTTAAATCATTAATGCATTCGAAAACGGTATCGGTTATGCCTGCAACAAAAAACATATACATATGAAAATATATTATTTTGTAATAGTTTCGAAAACAAATTCTTTAAAGAAATAAGTTTTTAAAAATAAGGATATAAATAATACATCTATTAAAATATTTATTAAAACGATTAGCTGTTCGGAATACAATTACGTTTCTACATTATATTGCAGGTTATTGATTTAGACGTATTATTTTTCCAATTGGAGGAACTCAGTTCCGAAATGTGGTTCCTGCTATGTCTGCCCTTTTGCATTTGATGGGCCGGAAGACGCTCGTTGAAGCGAAGAATGTGTGGTAATGAGATCATTGACATGATTATTATCAAAAATTGAGGAAAAACGAGATTCTTTTCAAGAAGGAATCCAGTCGCAGTAATTATTTGTTAAACCTAAGTTTATGATGTAAAGCAATAAAAGAATAATTAAAGTAATATAATTTCTTACGATAAGAGTTTTACTTGTACCACAATTTATGGTAAAATATATATATGTATATATAACGTTCCTCAGAAAGAGACCTTTTAAGTTATTCTAAAGAGGTGTATCGCAAACGTTAATCGACGTCATTGTCGCGCGGGACTGAAGGGATGAAGATCGATAAGAGCTAAGGAGATCATCGCTCGACGCGACGCAGCGTATCACGGTAACCCGTTACTCGAATTCTTCGCATTCCCATGTCATTCCGACGGTGGTAACGTCGTCGAGAGACGGTATTCGCGTTTGTGCGTAAGACTTACCTTACCAAACCGGATGGTCTCATCACGCAGAAACCGCGTAATTAATTGATATCATAATGGGGACTGCCTTTACCTCACTTTATTGAGCCAAAGTAGTCAAACATATACAGAGTGACTCACCCAGTAACCTCAGAAAACAGGAATTACACGCGCGCGAGTGCGCGCGTCGCGTTTTAATCCAAATTGACATTTAATTTTACATTTATCTATTTTTACGACTGTAAAAATAGTGCTTTTTGTTTATAAAAGAGATAGAAATGTATAGACATAAAACGTGATACGCAAAAGTAGATTTTTCTTTGGTGAATCAACAACAATGTGTCTTTTATCTACAAGTTACAGCAAAAGAGTCAGCGAGTTTTGAATCCGTCGGATTTAATAATAAAGAAATATGGAGAAATATGGTCGCGAGAATTCTTCCGTTCTAAATAAATGCCTGGCTTGAAACAGGAACTCTATACTATTTATGGGCTGATCACTATCTTCAATAGTTTCCTTTTTATAGCGCATTTTTTATTACATCGTTCGCGTTTTCATCCTTTTGCGTTTAATCTCTTATTTACAATATAAATATAAATATCCTGTTCTCATTAATTATAGAAGTAAAAGACTTTAATATAAAAATTAGCTTGTTTTTTTCTTAAAGCTAAATAAAGATGGAACGATACACCAATGTCAACACTTAATTGCATTTTGGTTAAAGAAAAATCGAATCAAATGAAAGTTAAATTTATAACATACTTTTATAATGTGATCATAAAAAATTTTATATTTTAATTTATGTACCTAACTTAATTGTCCATATTGAACGCGATAGGCAACCTGTTTCTTTAATCCTGATTATTATCATTTTATAGTTATAAGCTTCTAATATATTTATGTCTGTGAGTTTTCACAAAAATTTAAAAACTTTCGAAAAGAATATTTGTCGTATGCAATGCGAGATTATTGGCAGAGTAAACATAATAAATGTGGAAGAAGCGGTGAGAAACGAAAGAATATGCAATAAAATTATAAATTTAGAGTATGCTCTATTTCATTTTAAGCAACTTCTGCCATCTCTTAGTGTGAGCCATAACTGTATCACAAGCCAAGTAGCTAGATATCGGTGACTGTTTTGCAAGTTATTAATAGCATAACAGCTGATTGAATCATCTTAAAAATAATTACAAAAGTTCAAGCTATATAAATTATGTTTAACTAGAAATTAAAATTAATGCGCGCATATAGAATAATATAATTTGGAAATACCTCATATGTTAAAAGCAGTGGCTTAGAACGTGAAGTTACATAGATTTGAAGCGAAATCACAAGCAAGCGTTTATAATTATATTCTGTAACTATGAAAAATTATATCCTTTTAGTTAATTTAATATTGTATGAATTATTAATTTTTTAAACTTTATATACAATCTTTTACAACACATATTAAATATTTACGGATCGAATTTGCATTTTGAAGTATTCTCCAAATATTACTTCACGCGTTAACTCATTTCTGGCGAATAAAAATCTTTTTAATATAATGTCATATTGAGAGGAAATTATATTATGTTTGTTATTTCTCAGTAAATATCCCGGCACTGTACAAATTTTTGTTATGTAATTGATAAATAAATTATTTTGTGAATTCTACATTACATAGTTTTCATGAGGTTCGCTTCGCACGTCGGTATCTAACCGCAGTCCCCACCTTATTCAAGCGATTCCTTTTTTCTTCACTCTCAGCCTCTCGGTGTGTACGCCTTAGACTTTCACCGAAAGGAACTTAACCGTTCATTCATAAATTGATGATTGAAGGTTCTCCTGTTCTGTCTGGTCACGAATGGTGTGGTACGCGCGCGCGCGTTTCACGCGCATAAGCGACACGGTGCTCGACTCCGGTAACATCATTTTTTTAAGGATATTATTATATATTGCAGTCACGGCAGAGAACTAATGTATGCTAGCAAATATGCAACAACCGACAATTTTCACTAAACGCCTCGCCTTCACTAAACCCAACAAGTTTAACCACACGCTAGTTTTTCAGAAGCGATTGCAGTAATATGTCTCATAACGCGCTTAAAAGTTGCAGTTAATCGCATAATAATTTTATAGAATTCAATTCGAAATTTAATATTGGAGGATATCTTAAAAAGTTTTCAAAATATATAGATTTAAAGTCGTAAATTTCTGTCTTTAATGATAATTATTACATGCGTAACTTATCTCAGTTTCTGATCGAAACCGTCGCGCGCGTCGTATAAGTGCCTTTAGAACTTGCTCCTCCAGCAACGATAAAATTAGTACGCTCGCAAATCACCGCGGAGATTTTATCGAAACAAAGCAAGGATATGTCAAAGGCAAAAGTGACAGAAACGCATAAATACGCGATAAAGTACTATACCGGGGGTACTATATCGGGATACGCGTATTGAAGCTGATATCGCGCGCGCGTGAAAGGGGAGAAGGCTGATTCGAAGGGGAGAATCGTTGCCCGCGCGTAAAAGGAGAAAAAGAAGAAAAAGAAGAAAAAGGAGAAGATGAGACGCGGCTGAGGTAACGAAGGAAAGAAGAAGATCGTGAAAAGTATCGAGATAGCGAGAATATAGGAGGAGATATCCGACGCAAGGGCGCGCCGAGGACTCGGGATGGAAAAGAAGAAGGAAGAAAAGAGGTGTGGCACGGATCTCTCTCCTAGCATTGTGTCCGAGACGGCGCGCGCGGCTTGCGGCGCGCGTTCGCGTGTCAGGACTGGTCCATGCACCATCCAAATCTATGTATACGCGGCGAGAGATGTACGTGCATTAACCGGCACTCTCTCACGCATAGAGAGGAGAGAGAAGTCGCCTTCGTGTATACCTTCTCCGCCAGCCGACCGGCCGGCCAGCCGACCGACCGACCGGGGCCCCCGGTACGTACGTGAGCCCGTTCCGTGCACGCACGTGCGTGTGTATCCTTAGCGCGAGGCGACTTACACCACAAGCGTACGACAGACCGGACCGGTATTCAGAGTCTCTCTCAAAGGAGAGAGGAGCGAAAAAGGAGAGAGTAAGACGCGGCGCGACGCCGACATGCGTGGCGGGGGGGGGGGTGGAGAGAAGGGTTGGGGGGTAAGAAGAGGGAGTAGGCACGAGCCTAACCGCAATCAACGTCCCACGCGCCTGGACCAACATTTAGATGCCTTCTCTCTTTCTCTCTTTTTCTTCTCTCTTCCCCTCCCACCCGCTCTCCTGTACCTCCCTTCCTCTCACTCTATATTTTTCTGTCTCCCCGGTATCTCCCGTTCCGTTTTCGGAGTTTTTCATTTCCGTAAGAGCCGTTGTTATTCCGATGAGCTAAGATTTTTAATATTTTATAGATATACGAATAAAACGCGATTTTTGCAAATCTCCAGAAATCTGAATCTAAATCTGAACTCAGTAAAATCATAATTACGAGCCTTAAATTTGGCATTTGTTTCGTTTAAAGAATGTATTTAATAAATATATACATAACAAGTTAAATGATTTTGCTAAGAATTTTTAGCTTTGTATTATACAGGATATAATATAATCAAAATTTACTTCAGCAATAAATTTGGCACTTAAAAAGAGTAAGATAGATTCTTATAACTTCATATAAATTTATACTCTCTTCGTCCCGTTTCTGTTAAATAAAATCCAAAATAAAATTGTTTACAAAATTGTTTACAAAATTCACTGACAAGATTAAAGCACTCGATTCAAAATTGAACAAGGTTTCCAGCAAGTAATATCTAATATGTGACGAAAAGATAAAAAGTTGAATGACCTGTTGCAGCCTTGTATTAAAATAGACAATTTTGATTATTTTTTATGAATTTGTTTGGAAAACAAAAAAATACAAGTAAAAAATGATTTTAAATTTGAAACGAAGAGAAATCGGGCATACGAACTTTATTATTTTTAAATGCTGAATTTATTCTTAAAGGTGTCATATATTACGTTACACCCTGCATCGTGTATTTATAAATTTTTTTCAGTACACTTTTATTCGGGGACTAACACGCGTTTTTGAAATGAAATAAGAATCCATGAAAATCGGTTTTAAATGCATTCGAGCCGATCGGAATTGCGTCGTAAATCGAACGTATTTTGCAGAGCAAGGCGTGTTTGTGTAGAATACATTATATAAGCAAAAATACAATAAAACGTAATCAACCGCCTCAGTGTTACATCATGATATTTGTAAAAAAAAAAACTCCCTTCGCTAGCTAGCAAAATGTTTTCATCAACAAAGTTCGAGATTTATCAAAATAATCTGATAGTGTATCTTATCCTTTTTTTCATGCAATTATAGTCACACACGTGGCCTCGCGTGAAATAAGATCCAAGATAAATTACGGGCAGTGTCATCTTCTCCTCTCTGATCTCGTTCCCAACGTTTCTTGCTTTCTCGTTCTTGTATGAGATCGTTTTTCCGTGTGCACGAGGCACGCGGTGGATTACGATTTCGATCGGGACGACGAACGCGACGGCACGTTGTGTTGTTCCTAAAAAAGGAGAACTCGTTGCGCCCTGACGCGATAAAGAGCAACGATCTCCAAGTGGTGGAACACATAATAGCCAGAACGGAATCGCATTAGGGCACGGAGAATCGTTTATTCGGTGGTTTTATCGAACCAATACTACATACACTACGTATACGTATGTACCAGTATGTCACTCTTCAATATGTTTTTTTTTTTCGTCTTTTCTCTGCCCGCGTCTCTGTATATACTCGTAGCAATAATGGCTTTTACGACATTTACATGACTGTCAGAAAGTTAAGATTTCCCATTGTTGTAAATCGATAATCTGTACGTTATTCTTTGTAATTTACTGTTAGTCGTTACAGAAATTCACTTGAGAATATTATATTGACACGAATTTAATAATGTCTTAATAGACATTTACTTCTATGTATAATTATTTAACATTAACTTTAAATATACATTAAACCGTATTTATTTTATCAAATTATTTATAATATTTACAGATTTATTTTACATTGCAACCTTGATTCCTTTGTATTTTTCAAACCGATCGTATTTTATTATCATTGCTTCATCCCTTTTCCTTATTTCATTCATTTGCATCATTGGTTTATGTTATTATTAATAATAATATAAGCATTAAATAGTTGTTTGCGTAAAGTAATCATGAAATTGAAGATGGTTATCACGTACCTTAGTACGTTCCCAGTCGTGATGTCAGAACGGTCTGCTACGATCGTCAAGCTTTTTTCTCGTAGGGCGATTCAGCTCGGCCTGGAATATCAATTAAATTTGCCCGGAGCACATGAATATGCGCCGTGATATTGCTTTCGTGATATCTTCTAAGGAAAGGAAAAGAAATCAGACGCAGTTAAGATAGACACAACCGATATTATATACATATATCGAAGATTATATAGCGCACGGTGCATATATTCTCTTTAAGCAGAAAACCGAAGCAAAAAGAAAGAAGATAATTATAACAATTCTCTTTCAATAACTGATTTATCTGAAAAAATCTGTAGCGGAAAGTTTATTACGATTAGCGAAAATTAATATGAAAATTCTAATAGAAAGTTCTATGTGTGGAATTCTTCTGTAATTTTTCTGTGGTTACTGTATCTTTTTTTGAGTGCCACCAAGGTGTCCAATTTAGGAGAGGCATTAAAGTCAAACGACGCACAATTTGACTACCGTTTGGGTGACAGCGACACATGAATGGTCGCACAGCACGCGAGGATCGTCGCGACAACTGTACGGATTGAATTGAATAATTTCTTCTGTTTGGTACCAGTCGCGATACATTTGATACGTGAATAGAACTTAAAACCGCTGGCCTTACGAATCAATTTTGATCCAAACAGTTATACGCCGCCTCAATTGCAAGCTTACGAAACATTCATTCGCAGTACGCAGTGAAAGGCAAGCGGTTTAAATTTATAAAAAGTTCTCAATACTCCTTAAATTTGTTTTTAAGTTAACGATGTCAATCACTGTGGAATTTTATTTATTTAGTACATCTGGATATCGATTTAAGATCGATTGAAAGCGCGCAACTGTTGCAGAAAGTGACCGTCAAATTTACCATTTACTTATTTAGCGACAGCTTTGTATATTTATTTTATGCTGCAATGTCTTAAATGATATTTACTACTCTATCGCGCATCTTCCTTGGGGAAGGTATCGCGAACTCAACCGGGCAAAAAGGCTATTTGTATTTTCGTGTAGAAGCGAGTGCTAAAAGTGAAAAAGACCGAATCTTTCGGTGAATAAATTTTAACGCGATGTGTCCCGCCACCGCCACCGGTCTCTGACTTGTCACCGAATAGGGTAGGAGGTGAATGAGACGCGTATATACATTCATCACTCACCGAGTCCCTCGCCATACATCTCGCAGGCTCGGCCCTCTCGTTCCCTCCCAAGTCGCCGCTCTCCCTCCTGCAGCCTGATCGAGCGCGGAAGTCCAAATAAGGGGAAATGCACGGCGAATTAAGCCCTCTCCTTCTCGTGTCTCGCACGATACCCACCGAAGAGGCGCCAGCCTCAACTGGAGCCCGCGGACGGGAACGTCTGAAAAATTGATAAAAAAATCGACCTTTGAATCCAGAATTTTAGAATTCCCGGAGATCCATTGACTACAGATTTCGCGAGGTGGCGATCAGTGTGTGTGTGTGTGTGTGTGTGTGTCATCCTTCTGATACAATCCCCAGTGCTCCCCCAGTTGCTCGAATATTATTTAACATAAAAACAAGATTTGATATTTCAACCAATAAAATTTTATAAATACTATACCGTAAGATTTTATACAGCATTTTCATGATATTTCAATCGAAAAGAGAAAAACATTTTTTACGGACTTTTCGAGGTAAAAACCGAAAAAGCCAACTGCAGATTTTTCGATGCTCGATTCGAAAGTTTTTCCATTTAAAAATGAACGTATCTTAATATCGCTATCAAGAGTTGACGAAAGTCAAAGTTGTATTTGCTAATTGTCTCTCGGTTCAAATTGTAGACAATCGCTTCAGTTATAAACGAAAATTCAAATCAGAGCTATACGCTTCAATTCTGACGGAATGCGAACACGCGCAAAACTCAAACCTCCGGCTCGTGCGATTCTCTACGGCTGCAAACGGTTGTAATTTAACGAAAGATAAGGCGTTAACATTGTGTAGCGTGTGCGATCGGCAATATCGCAAACGTCGTGATGGGAGGAGCCCGACTCGCGGCTCGCGAATTTTAATGGCGGATTTTTGCCGCTCGCCAATGATCGCGAGCCTTCCGCTCCCGCTCCGAGATTCAACGTACGATTCAACGATTTAACTGAAAGATATATAAATATAATATACGTATATATATATATATATACATATATATATAACATATATATGCATATATATATATATATATATATACACACACACATTATGCGTTACGTGATTTGATTTGAGGAGAGCTCGTCGAAGCGAACGCGCGTGGGACACGCTGCCTTGTCGCGTGCCTCGCCACTTCTTCAGTGCCGCTCAACCGTGCAATGTGATGCATGTAATCACTTCACAAAATCATCACCTAACCCGTAAAATTTTTTTTTCTATTGTTTAATAAAGTTCTTATTCAGTTACATGGATAAAATTTTACTTGTCAGTCGTATTATTCGTAACATCTGGAAACTAAATCTTCAACGTCGCGCGCAATCCCCATGACACGGAGATGTGTCATGGAAACTTCACTTCCATTTATTTTTGATAACGCCTTTTTCTGACAATGTGATACTGCGTGCTAATGTAAATTATATTATTTCGAGCAAGAATAAAAGAAAGAAAGACAGACGAAATTTCTAAATATTTCCATTTCATTGCGCTATTTATGTAGTACAGATACTTTTATGAAACAAAATTCTGTAGCAGTTCAGTTAAAATTTTATTTTTTAAGCTACATTATTGTTTCTAAATACCGTTTATTAAGCGTAAACTTAATTGCACTAATCCATACACTTTTGTCGACAAGGATCTGTAATCTTTTTTCCAATAAAAATTCAATTGTCTAAAATCAACAATTGAGGTAATGCTTTTGTGGGCGGAAGAGCTAGCGTATAATAATAAAATAACAAGAAGCATTTTTAAAGCTACAAGAAATTGCATAAACTATATTATACAGTTAGAATAATTTTCTAATATTTCTACATGATTGCCGTTTCATTCCCGATATGGATTCGTGTAGATAATCCCAAACGCAGTTTCATAAGCGGCGCAGGAAGCGGAATACTTAATGAACGTAGGAAAAGGACTCGAATAAAATCTTCTACCGCAGCACGGAGCAGAGAGTATGAGATAGGAGACAGCTCGCTTACCGTTTCGACATACGAATGATATCATCGCTCGCAGGAGCGGATTCAGTCATTCTAACAGCTCTCAAACGCGCTCGCGCGCGCGTACACATTCACTTATTGCAGGCGATAAATAGTTCCCAGCTTCGAGTTTTTTAAAATGCAGTATCTAGCTATCATATTCCGTTGACACTAAACAGCGCTTGACATCTATAGATGCCTGTGTATATGAAAAATTAAATTAAAAAGTAAATAAAAATAAATATAATATTGAATTAAGTAGTAAAAATGCAGCTTGGAACTTTTTCAATCAATATAATAAATTAAATATGAATATTTTTGAAACTTTTGAAAATTACTAGCTTTTCAACGATATACGATTTCTGCAAAATAATTGAAAAGAATTTTCACGAGATTTAAATAATCTATCCCAGTAATCGAATAGAACGGACGAACACCGCTTTCTACGAGCATCAAAGATACTGTCGACCTAGATCATCTATCGTGTATTCTTAATAGTTCGGCTGATAATAATTATCTTCAATAACAGAAAATGTCAACGTTAACTTGGCGTGCGCCGTGCATACAGCTCGAGAGAGGGATTCTTTCTCTCCCGCTTTATCTCCACCTTCTCCTCATCTCGCAGCCTCGCCACGCACGCCTGTAACCAAAACCCAGCTGTCTTCCGCGGCCAGCGCGCGTACTGTAACTCGTTCTCCACCCACCGAGGGATCGAAGTAAGCAACGGTCCTGGAACCTGTTTCGAACCATTTGAGAGTCTCTGCCCTGCCTCGTCCCTGCACCGTCCATCCCTCATTCCCTGTCCTCCTCCCGCCCACTATACCACCTTTTGCGCCTCCTCGTCGCTCGCACGTTTCTTTTCTCTCTTCTTCGTAACATTCTCTCATCATCTCACTTTCTCTCCTTCTTTCGCTCTTTCTCTCGTCGGTGTTGGCTCCACGTATCTCGGCGCGTAATATCACGCACGTCATCGTCACGAAGATGTGTACGCGGTGTCTCTCCGTCGGTGCTCCGTACGAAGGAAGCCAGAGGAACATGAACCAAGATGGTTCGACGGATGAATGAGAAGGAGAAAACGGATGGGGAGGAAAACGTCGGAGAAGAGGACTATGGGAGGGGAAAGGAATATCAGAGAGGAGAACATCAGAGAAGAGAGAGAGAGAGAGGAGAGCAAGGATACGCAAAAGGAGAAGGGGGTGGGGGAGGAGGAGAGCGGTCACTGGGAAGGCGAGGCGGATGGGGTATGGCACACGCCACACGCCATCATAATGGAATAATGAGGCAGAGACGATAGCAATCGCGCAGAGGCTCTTTTTCCGCGCAAGAACGACCGTGTATTGAAGCGCCCGTGAGAGATGTACGCGACCGCGCACGAGCGCAGGAACGTCGTGGACGAATTGAGCAAATCAGAGCCACATCCGATGAGGTCAGATCGGCACAGTCGTATCTCCAAGACCGCGTGTTCTCGGCCGTCGTAAATGACCGGAGGATATGACAGAATGTAGGAGAATGTACGTCGTACGCTAACGACTAATAGCGCGACGCGAGCGATTCTGTATTATGTATCTTGTGACGGTGTGTCACATCGCAAAGTAAATTATATAGAGCAGTAAAAAAAAAGGAAAAAACAAACTATTCATGGAACCAGGTAGAAAATGTCCAATCGACTTGGAGCGAAAGATTGATCTTGTTGAAGATAAGAACATTTCTCGATTTTGATAATACGGAATCTCATGAAATATTCACTCTTTGATGTTACCTTAAGAATTTTCACACACAAAAACAGTCCCTGCCTCTGACGTAGTTAATTTTTCGATTTATATTGTCAAGTAATACATATTGATTCATATACATTTTAGCTATATTTCCTAAACGTATCTAATGTTTTATAATCGCTTAGAAAACGTATATAAAATCATGTGTTGCTATAGAGATCGATATGTAACTGATTTTTTTATTCAGTTTGGTGAACATTATTCATCCTCCAACTCTTTTTTTATGACATTTTACAAAACTTGATTGTAAAACTTTGTTATCATACTTGCACTATACAGATGTGAGAGAGAGAAAGAAAAAAAAATCTATCTATTATCTACATAAGAATTTATATACCGCCATAAAAGAAAGCATGTAATTTTGTGTTGCTACACTAATTACTAGCGTAAAAGGACACACGAATACCGTGACATTCATGTTAAACCGTACTAGCCAAAACTCTTTCATACGATAATGAAGGAAGAACAAGGGCAACGGTAGGAGATTACAGCAGGAGAAGAAGAAGCTGTGGCACGTGACCCCGAGGAACACCAGAGTCAACTCGCTTAAGTAGCCGAGCTCTGCTCTTTGACCCAGCCGACAATTTCGAATTATGTCTCTCAGAGGGAGAGCGAGGGAGAGGAAGAGGGAGAAGGAGAGAGCGGATATATACTATAGTCTGAAACCGTCCTCCCCTCTTCTCGCGACGCGAAGGTAACGTTCATTCGCAACTTCTCGTATCTAAGGCGACCGGAATGCTAATCCGGTGTCGCTCGTGGCTTCGCCGTAATTAGTCAGGATGAGGTGGTTCGAGAGCCAGGCGTACGCGCGCGCACTTTATCTATAACTCGTTGAATAGAAGCGGCGCGCAGAGGAAGCTCGGTAATCTCAAAGCGAGTTATCTCATCGAATTGTTCGCAATAGTGGAATAGACTATTACGCACTCGATGCCTAGTTTCTTTTTCGTAATTTTGTCGCCAGTCACGCATTGCGAATAGACAAATTCGGTTGCGATTTATTTAAAGGTTTTTAAATTATATATAACAATTGCATATAACAATAAGCAATTTCAAACATATGTATATTAGTTGGAGGTCTGAAGGAAATTGTACTTTTGAATGCAGTTTTATTTCTCATCTAAAATATCTTATTTCAAATTAAATCGAATGAGAATACGTCATTATAAGAATTTTATGTCAAAAATATTTTGAAAAACCTGAAGAGTATAAAATGTATTAATAAAAAAGTCTCTAAAATTATAAGGGGAAATAATATTCTGTATTATTGCGACGTGAATCCTTATCCTATACATTCTCTTTTATACTTGCAATTCTGTAATTCTTTGTTCCTCCGTGCATTACAATATGTATTACAGTGCAATCGGAGATTGGTCAATGGCAAGTTAAATGCGCGAAAGTCCGTTTTTACAAAATATTCCCAAAGAAACGAGTATACTCGCGGCGGATCACTTCGTGACCTCGCGAGAGCGACTCGCGCCCAGCGGAGAATCGCTGGGGCCTACAGCATGCGTAGTTGTACTTTGCTGAGGAAGACAAATGATCTACTCGGACGCGAGACAGTTAGCGTACGGCAAGAGGCGTTGGCTACGAAGAAGCGCCTCTTGGTTCCAAGTCTGCCCCCGGGGCAGGCCGACTCATTCGCTTGATCTCCATTGCCATTATGATATTAATGAAATGCCGCTAAAAAGGTGTGTTTGCTCGGTAACGCGAGGCCAGAGGGTGGGAGACGGCGAGATAGATGTTAAGCCCACGTAGAACAGTCTTACCCGATATGGCGCGCAACGCCTGTGACTATATGCCACCGCCATGGCGATTCGTGTTGTCGTAGTTGTTTCCCTCGCTAATTCGTTGTCATCGTCATCGCGCCCGTATTGTCATCGTCATCGTCGATGTCGACGTCGTCATAGTCCACGGACGTCGTCATCGACATCGGTCGTCGTCGACTTCCGCCGTATATGACAACGTGTCCTTAATGATGCCATCATCAAGACTTTTCAGTTGCCAATCGTTTCTTGCTCTCTCTCTCCCTTCGATTTTATCGTGCCTCTTACGATAATTCAAGAATATCCTCGATCGTGTAGTCAGCTTTGCTCATTTTGCTGAGGATGAACTGTGACTCCAAGAGCTGAAGAGCTACCGTCCTTTTCTGCTCGGAGGGCGAAATAGGTTCAAGCAGCGAGGCCGACGACCTTTGAATCCTTTGTCGAATGGCGATTCCGTGGACTAGCCTTCCGTCCCGGTCCATCCATGGATCTTCCTGATCCCGTATGAATTCTTTCGAACTGTCGCTAAAATTGATGAAACGTGAAATTTGATTGTTTCCTTTTTTTCGGCAGTGTTTTGCCGTGACTCCTTGCGTTGTGTCATCGATCGATTAGGTGTCTTCCGGCACGCGCGTGCAAAAGCAAGAAAGGAGAGAGATAAAGGAGATAAACTCGGACTACAGAAACCGGAGGAGTGGAATTCGCGGGGATAAAGGAAGAGAGAAGGAGATGAGAGAAAAAAGGATACGCTTGGAAAGAGAGATGGGAGAAAGAGTATCTCTCTCCCTCTCTCTCTCTGCGTCTATCTCTTTCTTCCTTTCTCTCTTTCTCCTGCACGGGGGTGCGCCCACGCCGGTGACGTCACCCGGCGAACGTCGGTTGTGGTACCGACGATGAACGCGTTGGTGTTCAAACGTTCGGGGCACTGAGAAAGAGGAAAGATTGACGAGACAGAGACGCTATCGTGCCTCGAGGAAGGGAACGTGAAGCCGGTCGTCGGTACCAAGGGGAGGGATAGCCGGATGGAGAGAGGACACCGCGAGATGTACCAAGTCCGGATCGGGGAACGGGGGAAATACGGCGAGAAGGTATATACGGCGAGAAGAGAGAAGACATCCTTTGCACGGGAAGGGTGGCGGGGGAAAGGAATGAATGGAGATTGCAGACCACGCGGGAGAGACGAATGGCCCGGAACCCGTGGAGGAAACGGGGGCGAGACAAGGGCGAGGAGAGAGAACCCGCGAGAGGAAGCTAACGAAGACTGGAGGAGGGGAGTGAGGAGGAGACCGCGGGGGGAAAGGAGGGAGATGAACGAGGGGGGGCTGTTTCGCGTAGACAATCACCGTCAACAGTAGCGGGAGTATCCACGGGGTGATGTCGACGACACGTGACGCCGCCGCTTGAATCTCGTCATCGCCTGGCCCGGCGTCGCGTCGCGGGGAATCGAACGCGAGCGCGCGACGCGCCAACGACATCACAAACCGCCTCCGATCTCGGCGCGGGTTCCTCTCCTACGCGTCTCTTCGCCCGTGGAGCGCACGAGCGCGCGAACGTGCGAGCGCGCTCTCCAGGCACCCGACAGCTTCGCGCGCGAGCCACGCTTTATTAGTCTAGCGCGGGCCATCGCTGAACCCCTTTAGTCGCTTCTCTACGCTTCGCCTTGTCTCGCCTTCGTCGCCTCGCCCGGTCTCGCCTTTCGTCCCGATCTCCTCGCCTCGCACCGCGCACCGCCATTGGCCATCGGCCATCGGATCAACGAGAGGACCGTAGATGCGAGTGAGCCTAAGCGTGATAATAGGAGCCGGCGCGCGTGAGGACAGTGCGACGGGGTTCGCGAAAGAGAGGAAGGAGCCGAAGGCGCGCGAGAAGGAAGAGAACCGAAGGTGGGGCCAACGTGTCAAAGAGAGCGGAAGGTCGATGCGCTGGAGGAACACGGAGGAAGAGCAAGAGAGCGGTATCCTTCGGTGATACAGTGCGACCAGCACTCGTACCGGTACGTCGCGTTTATCGGCCACGCTCGCAACCAACGTCCGAGAACATCCTTTTCCGGCACGCTCCAAGCGATTCTAAGTTCAACGCGATACCATTCGAGGGAGAAGCGATACCAAGTATCAATTTATTGGATAATTGCTTGAGACCAATTTAATGTCCGGCAAAATTCTGCCACGTGACCATATTCGGTTCTACGAGAGCTTGGAAACACTATCAGGAATACTGTTGAGGAAACGATCGCAATTGACTCGCAAACTTTCATACGGAATATAACGGCAAGTCCTTTGGCGTTTCATCCTTCCCAAGAACATTAGCTAATCGTCCGTGCTGAAGGGTGGTACGGGTCACACGACAGATCTACGTCGCATGTTCTACGTCGGATTTGCTTCGCAATCGCGGAGATCGCCGAATGTCTCTCTGCTTAAGTGTGTTGCCCATACGTTCTCGTGAAATTCAAATTGTGGCGCGAACTGGACTCCGTGCGGAAACGGGCGAATGACTGGGTGATCCCGGGTGGAGAGGGTGTCTTAGCGGCGTCGTGACATGTACGTGCGTTCACCCGCGTTCTCCACGGCATCGTCGTTGACGAAGGCACGCGAGTCGGCGGTGCGCGCGAGATCGGCGGGCGCGAGGATCACGTGGATCGGCACCGCGACGACGACCGGCGACGGGACAGGTTGAAAAGATGCTGGCGCTCGCGATGCGCCGCGAACATACGACCGGGCGCAGCAATTACGAGCCCGCGAATCCGCTCGCGGGATTCGAACACCTCCAGCACAACAACGGCAATCCGTTCGCGGTGGTGCCCGCTGCCACCGCCGCCGCCGCCGCCGCCGCTGTCGAGGGCCGGGCGCGCGATGCCAGGCCGGAGGCCGCCGAGGGCGAGTTGCAGGAGTTCGTGGACATTGCGCAAGTGCAACAGCTACTGCAACAACAGCAGCATCAACAGCAGCAGCCTCACCATCATCATCATCATCACCAGCAGCAGCAACAGGCGACCGCGGCGGCCGCGTCCTGCATCTGGGGAGCGGTCTATCCACCGCCGCCGCCCGCGCTGGGATATCATCACCATCACCATCATCATCATCACGTGCCGCCGCCGTCAGGTAATGTCCAAACATTCGCAACGAGCATTTTGAATGACGCGAAATCGAATGGAAGGTTCAAGGGAATGTTTCCTTTTTATTATCCCGCGAAGAGCCGCGAAGAATCGCGAATATCTTCTACTTTGCCGTGAAAATTCGGAGTCGGCTTGTGTAAATTGTCCTCTCCGACGTTCTCCCCGACGATTTTTCTTGCGACGCCATGCACATTTGCGAGACAAACGCGAGAAACATAGTTTATGTCACTCTCGAGTCATACGACATTTCTTTCTTTCTGTTTTTATTTCTGTCGCGGTTTCCTTCTATCTACCGATAGAAACACTGACTCGTACGACTACCGGTATTAACACCGGTCCAAACACACTCCCCGCGCGACTGTATGTATGATAATCGATCTTTAAGAGCTTTGAGATCGGCACGACGAAACCTGTATTTCTAGACTGGCTATTAAATTTCTTGTCACCACGCGAATGTGGCTCGTGAAAGACCTTCGTGGACTCTGCGCGGTGTTGATAACGATAAAATAGTTTCAATCGCGAAGCTGACATCGCGATTATTCGAACGCAAATTGTTCAAACTTTCGTCAACAAAAATTTCATTGGTACTTTTGTACGTGTGCAGCCAATGGTGATACAGGCGTTTCAATGTCACGCTGCTTAAAAGTTACTAATGTCGATTTATATTTTTGTAATAATTGTCTATCATCATTCGATATTTGAATCGCTACTTACTTTTTATCGCCAAATTTTTTACTACGTAAAATCGCATAAATCGCGATTGACGCGGTGCTATCGAATCACATTCTGAGCCGTCCATTCGATATTTCGAAAGATACAAATTATTAACTAAACATTAAAATTAGCAGAATAGTACTTACATTATTCTAAATCGCAATTTAGCTTGTACTCTCTTAACCTGTAACAGCAATTCTTAGAACGGATTATTCGCTGTTAAGTTCGTAATTATTAATTAATTCGTTTCTAACCAATTGCTACATAGAGTGATATCTATCACGTAACGATATTGACAAAAGGAATAATAGAAATAACTAACGATTCGTACGACCGAAAGCTTCTATATTATTAACCATGTTGAAAACGACAATATTATAACTTAGACACTCAGATAACTTTGCTACAAGCACCTTAATAATAAAATAATAATTTGCCTTAATGTGCAAAAAAATATATGAAAAATGCTTTCCAACATGCTTCTGTCACATGTCAAACAATGGATGTTTCTATGATATTTGAATCTTTTATTTCTATTCGATAAAGCGAAAACGAGTATTTAACGAATATGATATTTGTGCAATCGCTTATATTCGTGCACATATAAACTACACATACAACTTTCTGTTATACCTAAATTGATTTCAATACAAATATGTATTATCTTTTCTGTTCATTTATATTAAGAATAGTATCTTGTAATATCTTTATGTACAACACATATATTTAAGTAGGTATACAATAAGATATAAATAATTGTACTGAAAATAACGAAACCTATCAACGTGAATTAAATTCGTAAAAATATCCGCTATTGTTATTCCGAATTGATGGGATCGAATCGTCGAATATTAAACAACACTACAAGAGGGGGAGGGAAGGCAAGAATACCTTGCTAAATATCAAATTTTGTTAAATAAATTTAGAGAGAAATGATAAAATGGAGAGATGATTCATAAAATTTTACCGACGGTATAGAATAACTTCTAATTTATGCAATGTGACTTAAATATGCGTAAGAATAATTTAACAAATCGTTGCGTATATATATTATATGAAGGAATATTGTATAATATACATATATGTATACTCTCGGATTTGCAAAAAATTCAAATAGCTTAGAATCGATAGGACTTCGAACTCACGTTCAAGTTTACGCGCGACTTTAGATCTTGCCGTCGGATAATCGCTGTCATTGCTGGCAATCGATCGCGAGATCGGCAATCTTGACACGGATTAATTCAGAAACTCATGAGAAAATATCATATACAACAACTTTTGTACGCACGACATATTTTTAAATAAATATTTATGTAAATAAGTTAATCGTTACGAGAGAAGCAATTTTTCGTTAATTTGACGGAAGACAAAAAAAGTCGTCGCAAGTAATCTAGCACGCATTCGAAATTTAAACGCCTTTTGAAAATCCAACAAGATTTCTCTACATTATTAGAATACAAAAACTATCGTATGGATTTAACATGCAGAAAAAAGAAGGAGAGAGAAAGATTTCGATACAAACTTTATCGTATAAAATATTCTTATAACTTGAGAATGTACTGATTTTTGAAAAAGGCTTTATTGCCAACCTTCACGTAGCATTACGTACAGATTAATTTAAAGATACTACGATATTTGGACCTGAAGACAATATGTGCATAATTATTTTATAAACAGATTTTTCTGTCAAATGTTCTTTACGTTAAACTGCTTGCGAAAGACAATATGTACAAGGACGAAAGGGAGAAAGAGCGCGCGTATTGAGAGTCGCCCAGCACGAGCCGAGAAAGATATTGAAGAACCGATAACTCTTAATTCCACGCGCCGTCGGTAGCCTCGCCGAATTGGGCGTGCTACATCACCAGGTCAAGTTTGTTATAAGGGAACGAGAACGCCTCCCGTCGACGTTAAAACGATTAAGAGTCCAGTGATAGCTGGTCCTCATTTAAAAGACATCCGAGGTCCGTGGAGAGATTCATGGACATCTATGGTCCGCGTCCAAACGGTCCGGCGTGTTACATGAAAAAAATACCGTTGCGCCACATTTTTGCTTTTAATACTTCTAAGTGCCATCTACGCAGATTTTGCTCGTTATGCGAAGAAAAATCTTTTTTTTCCCCACTCGCGCACGTAATGGATCCAAGCGCACGCTTTGCGTAAGTCATTATCTAAAAGTGTCGTATGGTAACGCATGGTAAATCGCATGTACACGCCTGACATTTCGTTATTATTGTATGGATTCGTAAGACAGGAAATCGTACATCATATACGAACCCACAGTGGGCGGATAAAAGGGAACGAGTCACCTTCTCTCTTTCTCCACTGTCTCTCTCTGTCTTTCTCTTTCTCTAGATGCCCGGGCTCTCATTGACGTCCTTTTAATAATGCTGGTTCTGCCTCGCGCGGCGCGCGCGCTCTCTCTCTCCTCTTTCTCTCGCCGAGAGCCGCGCATAAAAGTTCTTAGCAAAAGGTATCTGCGCGCATTAATTTTTACGATACATCACGTTGCGTTTAACCACGAAATTCCTTCCAACGCGTCAGTTTGCAGACATTGGCTTTGCTTTTCCACAGAAGTGTCTTTTCAAAATTCGAGACTACTAAAAAGTTTTATCGCAATATAAATATAACTTTGTGACATTAAATATTCACTCAGCTTTAAATCTGATATTTTTATGGAATTAAAATATTAAAAAGTATACCTTATAATATACGTATACCTTATATATAAGTATACCTTATAACATTTTTTTTACAATAATAGATTTATGAAAGAGAAAAGATGATCGTTCAATTATATATGAGCAGACCAATCAATTCTTAAAAAAGAATTTGCGCACCCACAATCTAGCTCTTATTGATTTATTATTTATCTTATTACTTATCAAGATTTTATATCTCGAAAAACCCTTTTGTCTCATATATATGCCAGTATAGATCAATATAAGATAATAATCACAAGAATTAACCCTTCTCTTATCAATGATGTGAGAACTTCTCATGAAATCTTCTTCTCAAGAAACCTTTCAAAAAATAATCCCTGAGAGGCAACAAGTATGCATATACGATTCGAGGCCAGAGGAATATTCCGAGGATAATTTAGCTAAATTGGCTATATATACTATACGTATATAGTTAGATTAAAATAAAACAACCGGATAATATCATTGTTTCATTATGCTTACGTCGCGTGACAATAAGGCACGGGTATATGCCGAATCGTCGTCACAACCTTATCGCATACGTCAAAGCTGACGTATACCCACCCTGACAATCGATCGTAAAATACAGTAAAATTTTTATCGTAAACTAAATTACGTATATGATAACGTAAGAGGTGCAAACGTCGATATTGCGTCACAGGCGCCTTTATCAAAGTATAATCATGCGATTAAAATGGGAGCAACATCGTGTAACATGAAATGTCACACCGATAATTATTCGATCCCCGCTTTTACAGATACCGGTAGCGTGAAATCGATTAACGAAAGACGATATCGTAAAAATTCTACAGCAACTAAGCAAATAATGTGCTACAAGACAAGCCTGCTTTTCGAGATAAAATGTAAATTTATATTTATATTATATTAAAATACGATTCGAAGATTCGTTGACGAGTCAGATATTCTTTAAATAAGTTAAGATTAGCAAAGTTTTTTCTTAGCTGATATACTTTCTAGGGTCTGTTTTTGGAAAGGCACAGCTAGCTTCCAAAGATTTGATAAAAAGAGTAATTTCTCGATTATTAACTCGAATATTTTTCATGTAGAAACATTGTTTTCAAGT
The DNA here is from genome assembly GCF_000956235.1 of Wasmannia auropunctata. Lineage (NCBI taxonomy): Eukaryota > Metazoa > Arthropoda > Insecta > Hymenoptera > Formicidae > Wasmannia > Wasmannia auropunctata. The sequence goes on from NW_012026802.1 coordinate 1,359,159, forward strand.
GTGAGAAGAGAGATTTTTATTTTTTTTCGACGAAATTTAATTTGAAAATTTTGCTGAGAATAACCTAATTGATAACAGGTGTATCAGTTATCTTTCAGATTGATCCTCTCAGATAATTGACGTCTTACTGTACCTGCTATTCCCATTCAACGAAGCGTAAAATCAGATACTTTAAGAGGCCTTTGCCACTGTACACAAGCGTCATATACACCAATTACCGAATAGCACTTTAAGTTATTGGACGTACTCTTGGATTACTAGAACGATGGAGCCTCTCAGAAGCCAAACTAATTAATTTAAAATCAAAACTAGAGAAAATTGATGAGAGGCTCAATTAATGTCACGCGATTAATGTTATCCCCGAACAAACTTTATTTAAGAGAACTTTGTTACATCACTATGAAAATTCCAGAATTGATGCAATCTTAAAGCTCCCACGTACGATTATGTAAAAAATAAAAAGTTCGCGAAAGTTCGCTCTGTAACTCATTTAACAGTAATTTTCGCAATTTACGAAGTAAGTCTTCCTGAAATAAGAAAATTGTGAGACCACGAAGAAATGACGTTGCCACGATGGTCCAAAGTGCAGTGTGTACGCATTATAAATACCCGCGTGCGACACGCGTTTCATCTTTGATGCCGTAACAGTCAGCGGCGTATTCAAGAAATTTTGGGACGAATGTCGCGCGTACGGTCCACACGATACGGAACGACGACATAACGTTACGAGTCTAGGACGCACCCTTGCAAACGTAAGTGCCAATGGGGAAGCGGGCGGAAGGGGACGCGACGACGACGCGCCCGGCAAAAGGGGAAAAAAATCGACCCGCTTACGCGCGCGATTTAACGATCCGTGTGGACTCATACGGAAAGATGCTATATCCAGCGGCCTCGCATAGGAATTGTCACGATAATCGCGCGGGACCGCGCGCGACACGTTGCTCCCATGTATTTTTATGCCGTAGCTTCGTGGATTTGTACGACGGTGTGCTATAGCACGATAAAAATATACCAGCACGCTCGCGCGTGTTGGTGAGCCGTTATCGTCTATGAATGGCTCATAGACGTATGAAGCATCTACGTCAGCATCGACCGATAAGACTAAGCGGGAACAAGACGAAGGGGGTTAACTACGCGTTATACGTTAGCCGCCGTTGACGTCCAAGTACACGGGCTATAGTGCGCGAGGAGAGGATATCCAGAAATCGATAGGCCACGGTGCAAAAATAGTCCCGGGAGGATTGTCTGGGTGGACTTACGACCATCTCTCGTGTGAAACGCGCATTTCGGATCGATGCACCATTCTTGTTTCAAAAGTCGCGCTTCCAAGCGGATTTTTTTTTTTAAGTCGCCGGCTTCACCCGAACAGAAGCGAACGAGAATGCCTGCTAATTATTATCTATAATGGGACGCTCCGAACTTTTATTAGATCGCCCTTCATTTTTGTTTTCTTGACAAGAAGTTCAGAGGACCCAATCATTCTCAAGTTACAAATGACTGAAAATGGACTTTCTTTTGGAAGCAAAATCCTGGGGGTGCGCAAGTGGATATAAAATTCATTAAGCATATTTGATTTCATATCTAATGCATTATCATCGAAATTTATTTTAAAATTAAAAATTACCACGATATCTATTAATGAAAATTAAAAATAATATTATCCATTATGTATTATCAATAAAAAAAAAAGTCTAAGAAAAGAAACATTTTTCTTATCAAGTTCGAGAAAATCTTACGAAGCATACGTTACTTTAAAACACACACACACACACACACATACATGTATGTATAGAAACTACAAATTGTGTGATGTAAAAATACTTTTCATCTCTGTAATAACTTTGAAAATATCGGTTACAGCTTTTCTGCGATAGAAAAGAGTAAAAGGCGTACATGTTCTTTTTTGCTTCCTGATTTTATGCGCGCGATCTTTTCCTATCTTTCTCTCGCCTCTCTCTCTCTCTTTCCTGTTTTGTCATGTATCCATACTATTTTAAACATTATATTTTTAACAGAAATTTTATATAAAGTATCCACATCCGCGGTTCGTAAAGCAATTATATTTTTAGTCAGTTCAGTCTCTCCCCACCTACTACCTTAGCCTTGCCCTGACGTTATCGCGGTTTATTAATATTTGCTTGCATTACGCTTTTGTAACTTCTTCACGTGGTAAATCTTTTTCCGCTGTCCCGATCATTATTAATAGAGAGTTGTTAAAAAAAAGGTGTACACCGACATAGAGCACGAAACGAGTTTGTACCCTTTCACGAGCGAGCGTAACGCACGCGGAGGAAGGCAGGGCTTGGGTGCCGTACGATCCCTCTCGGAAAAATCAAATTCTCGGGCGTGGAGCGCGGTATAATGGCAGTTACGATCGCAATATCCCGGCGCGTTCCTCAGACGTGTGTCCCTCCGGTTCCTCGCGTAAGTGCTCATTGTAACAAAACTGCGCGTTAAATCGCGGAAACGAGGAAGTGCGATATAAATTGTAGTTAAAATGCACAATGTTCTCCACGTGATAGTAAATTCGCGTCTACGCCTCCACGCCGATAAATTTGCATAGTCCTCAGCCTTAGAGACTATCGAATACGTCCGTTTTTAGAAAGTCCGCGGCTGTATCATTATTACTTTTGGTCTCTTCGCCGTGATGAAGCTCTTATTGAATATCTCAACAGTCCATTCAAACTCATTTACAATTTGCAAATATATATATATATATATATAAATTTTTTTTACTAATATTATAATATACTTTATACGGTCGCCATGACTTCATTCGTTCGATTTAATTCAGCTTTGACATTGACCATTACATTTCTCGAGATCCTGTCAACTCGGCGATTAATACTTTGCCATTTATTATTAAAAAAAAAAAATCAGCAGAAATTGTCGGGCGCGACTGTATACTTTTCGATCGTTTATTTTTCGTTGGAGCACTTCGCACTGAGCAATATAAATTATGCTTTTGTTCGGTAATTACTTTGGCGATTTCATTCTGAAGTAAATACGCGAGAAGAACCTTAAGCCTCGTTCCACGGGCTTATGATGGATAGCGTAGGTAATAGCCTGTAGGCAGTGATTTTAGAAGCGCCGCTGGTAAGCCATTAATATAACTGTTTAAAGAGAATGATTCTTTTTCCGCAATTTTCCCGTAGAACTCCCCACTTTACCAATTTGATATTTAATTTTGCCAATTTGGATATTTAATTCTCGATTTTCGATGGCACTCGAGAACATTTAAAAGATTGTCACCGGCTTTCTCCATCCCGAAGAAGTCACCGAGTACTTCAGTGATCTCTCGCGGATTTTATCTCGTTAAGGGTTTCGTAATTAAATTACACTCGCGTCGATCTGACGAGAAGGTAAATCCGCCGCGGCGGGCTGTCATAATCGGAAATAACGCTCTCATCATTGCAGTACTGAACCTACTGAAAGGCCGAAGTAAATGCTCCTATCTACCGGAAACGATCATTAATCAACGTATCTCGGTAACGTGTCGCGCAAAAACGTGCGAAAGCCTCGCGCGCGAGTCGTCGCGAGTCGTCGTGACTCACCGCTCGCGTAGCGCCAAAGTACGTAATAGCGATCGCCGTCGCGGTACAGGAGCGATTTAAAATACATCGCCTGCAGCGGCTGTTTCGCATAAACGGCGGCGATACAAAGCGTGAGAAGCGTGGAGTGCTCGCACGCTTCTCTGCGACACATTTCTCACCGCGCGTTCCCTTGAAATCGCCGATCAATACCTATATTTTTCAAGATAATGTAAAATTTTTTTAAATAGTACCACATCGCTTTAAGGTACAATGAACGAAAGACAACTAGAGGGAAATGGGGTAAAAACAGTGGCGCACGTTGTTTAAAGATGCCAAACACATAAGAATAAATATTCAAAATTGTAAATATTACTGAATAAGACAGAATGAAATAACCAAGAATGTTTAAGTGGCAGTGAATACGCGTCACTTCCATTAGATGTAAATTAATTAACACCAATGCCGTCCCGTTAAATATTACAAGTACATTCAAACAGAAGATCCGCTTTAATGGTACAAGTAAACATTTTCCTTTAAATCTTCTAACATACTCCTTTAAATCTGGCTTTTCTCTAACAAAATTCTAAGTTACCTCAGTGCCTCTGCATTCCAAGTTTTCAAATACTCTCGCGTACCAAGAACACACAGTGTGACGTTCAAAGCGCATCGTTCCGGAGGAATCCAGAATCCGCGCGTGATCTCGTGCCAGATCATCTCTCGCATTGTCCGCTTTTCGTAATTTTCCGTACAGCGTCATCCCCGAAAGTATCTTAATTTACATCCCGCGTCAATCCAGACAGAATTCCCGTGACCACCGTGATCGCGCGCGGTCGTGTTTGTTATCTCGCGCGCGCGGGTTCTTATTTATCTTCCGTACGCGACCTGTACGTCTCACGCGTCGATCAATAAAAGATATACAAGATATACGCAGAAAGGCGAAACGGGAAACGACGAACGCGCGAGGCGACGTGATGATCGCGCGAGAGGAGCGAGCGGGTTGGGTGGCGCGCGTTGCCAAAAATCTCGCATCATCGGTTGACTGACTCATCGGCAGCATAGGGAAATATTTGACGCTCGCCGCGCTAGTCATCCCGGGTATTTGGGGATGCTGGGTGGCTCAGGTGGTTGCGTGGCGGCTTGAAATAGCGTCGCTCGCCCGCGCAAAATCGCGTCGATTAGGGCCACGAATAGTGCGCGCCCACCACCTCGTCAAGAGCCACCGGTAATTTTAGAACATTTTGTTGTGCCAGATCAACGTCGTCGGCGTGCGTCACTGTCCCTTTGCTCCCCGTGTACGTGCATCGGTTTTTACGTAAAGCCGATCGAATCGAACCGGAGTATTAACGCACATCACGCGTGAGATCATCCCGTATAGAGTATCTTGTGCGTGTTATCATATTACAGAGAAAATTCACAAAATACAATTAGACAATTAAATTCCTATATTATTTATTGACCTATGCAGCTGTACTGCGAAAAAAATAATCAAATATGTTAAACTGAATTGGTTGGACTCTATGATAATAAAAAATATAAAAGAGAGAGAGAGAGAGAGAGAGAGAGAGAGAGAGAGAGAGATCAATAATAGGTATGACATATTCTTTGAGAGTTATCGACTTATTTGGTAGCCTAGCATTAATTATAGGCCTGGCGCTCGCATCATCCGAAAGTAAACCATTTACTAGCATCCATTTCCTAATAGCTATAATTTCGTCATCAATAGCATTACGAGTACTCCCCAGAATAGATTTGAGGATTTATCTATGTATAAATTAAATCGATACCTTTCAACGTTACGTCGTAACAATCATGAATGTACATATATGGAGAATAGTAGAGTGGCTTTTGCATCTCGCTTTGTGCAAATCTGACAGCGTGTTATCAGCGTATTCTGCTCGATCTCGATTATTGAAAAACACGCGTGTGTCGAGTCTTTTTGCACAATTATAATACAACGTACTTCTTATGGAAGGATAATAAAAAAAAACGAAATAAAATGCGCATCGGACAGGAGGAATGAGAGAGAGAAATAGAAAGAGAGAGAGAGAGCGGATAGATACATAGCGGCGAGACGGCGGGAGGGGGGCGAGACACCAAGAGAGCAAGACGGAGCGAGACGTGAGAGCGAGGGAAGGGAGAGGGGGAACGGGCGCGTGGCAGCGCGTGGTGCCAAATAGGGCATCAGGTGGTTGCGAGACGCCCGCGAGAAAAAGATCGTACGCGCGTGCGCGTATAATACGTGACTGCTAACCGGGCGCTCACGCACGCACGCAGGCACGCACGGACGGACGCACGCGTCCGCACAAATGGCACGCGTCTCTTACCCTCCCGCGAGTCTCCGTGTCTCATGTATGGCAGACACGCGCGCTCGCAGATGTTAAGAGACAGGGGAGAGAGCGAGATAAAGAGAGAAAGAGAAGGAGAAAACCACCGTCCGGGGGTAAAATTACTTTCTCCATACGCGATGGATTTGTATCGCTTTTACCGCGGATGACTACGTAACTATTTATACATATATGCAATCGGCCAAACGCGAGAGAGGCCACATTCTCGACGCTCCGTCCGTCGTGATAGATCCAATAATAGCGGAGTAGACCAGAGAGAGAGAGAGAGAGAGAGATAGATGGATAGATAGATAGATAGATAGAGAGAGAGAGAGAAAGAGAGAGAGGGAGAGAAGGGGGAGAGCAGGTCCCATGCTCTCTCCCCCGCGATCGATGGTTTCCTCCACGTCATCTCCCGCGCGATACGTGCGAGCGCGGGATAGCGATCTGTGGAATTTCATTATCATGCCGCATGCCTTTTCAACGGGCTTAGTTACCGATATGACGCGGTAATGGTGGCAATTTGCGCGCTCCGCGCGTAAGTGAATACTTATTCTCTAGGACTTCGCGCATAATTGACAGTAATACAAGATAATTTACCGCGGCGCGGCTTACCATATTTGCCCCGGCTACGTACGAGCCGTTAATAATTTCGCACCGCCGCGCCGACAAGCGCGGTTATGACAGGAATAGTTACTCGTATCGACGTTGACGACCGGCGGACAAGTTTCGACACGCGATCCCACCAACAGATCCGGCCTCTCGGCTTATTTTAATTTGTGATTAACTATACGCGTCCGAAAATATACAGGCGCCGAGTTCTTGCTCCCTTTCCCGCTCAAGAAAGGAAAAGAAAAAGAGGGGAAAAAAAAAGAATTACCCGACCGATCGCTCGGGTCGCCCAATCGGCGGCAGATCGAGTCGCTCCGCGGCACATCGACGGATTGATCGCCGCTGTCCTTTCCGCTTCGCTTTTTCGCTCTACTCCTTAAACGCCAGTTCGCGGCTTTTCCACCATCTTCCCCCGTCGCGTGCTCGCGCGTTCTCGAAAGTACCTCGTGGGGGGACAACAGTCGCGCGCCGCGGGTCTACGTCACGACGCTCTACGTCACTAGTGAACGGGGTTGTGGAGCCGGCGGTGGAGCCCGGGGGAGGAGGAGGAGGAAGCTCCCATGGTGGGATGCTAGTACGCGGAGGGAGATAGGGGAAGGTGGCGGCGCGCGAAGGGCGATCGGTGGGGGTAGATACACGTTCGTAAGCACTAGCTCGTATATACGACGGTGTGAGAAGCATGAAGCTGGGAGGAGTGGGGAGGGTGAGGGGGAGGGAGGGAGAGAGGAATCGTTCAGATCTTACACATATACGTGTATGCGATACTTGCGTGTGTATGTGTGTGAGTGCACACATCTATACGTATACGTGCGCGTATAGGATCTGTGCGCATTTGTACGTGTATTTAAATATACGCGCGTATATCTTAAAGATACACATGTATATGCCGGCCGTATATAAATACGCGCATACGTATGAAGACGTATCCCGCGCGCACACACGCGTGCGTAGACAGTGGTCCGGCCGGGCGGGGATTGGCTGGCGGTCTCGACTCCGCGCTTCCAAATATGGGACAGTCTCGGCGGTCCATTCATAAAACTACGGGGCGCGCCGCCGCTCGGCTCAGTTCGTGCGCGACCCCCACGCATCGCGCGTCCTTTAACAACGTCGCCGTGCACGAGCCAATACATTCTCTCGGCCGAGCTACACCTTCAACCGAAGGAGAGCCACGCTCAAAGAAAGAAAGAAAGATAAAAAAGAGAGAGAGCGAGAGAGAGAGAGGGAGAGAAAGAGAAGCGAACGCGCGCGCGGATTGAAAGAGAGACGGATAAATATGGATGGACGGAGAGAGAAAAAGGGAGAAAGATAGAGGAAGGGAAAGAAAGAGAGAGAGAAAGAGAGAAAGAGTTGCCGACGCGACGTAAAACGCGGGCGACCACTCGCGCTCGCGCGCCTACGCACACGTTCCCGGATCATACACACTGTATTTGCTCTCACTTGCGCGCACAGATTCGGAGCACGCGTGGACCTGACGCGGCAGCGGCGGCGGCGGCGGCGGCGGCGGCGGCGACGACGGTTGGCGGTGGTTGGCGGCGGCGGCGGCGGCGGCAGCGGCAGCGGCGGCGGCGACGGCGACGGCGGGTGGCGGTTGCCGGACACGTCTTCTCCCGCCGCACGAATACTTTTGCCTCGCTTTCCGACGCGTATTCACATCGGCTCTCTCGGACGCGTCCGTAACGTCCGGAAGGTGAGAAGAGGAGTGTAATACTCCGAGAGCGGTACACGCGACCGGTCCCACGATATATAAACGTCGTTTAAACCTCTCTTCCTCGTCGTTCGCGAGGTGAAAACCGTGGTACCAGGTACTTCGAACTGACCGATCGACAAAATATCTACTCGTATGTGAGACAGACAGCCGTAACGGTCCTACACGCGCGTATAGCTTCCTTGGCACACGGTGGTGGTAAATTTGGTGTCGGTGATGGTGATTATTAGTGGTCGGTGGTGGTCCATTCCGCGACGTAGTGTTACCGGTCACGGCCGGTGGCATCCCTCGAGATAAAAAAAAAACACAAGGCGGGAAGGAAGATACCTCTTTTTCTCGCGTCAAACCGGCGCGCGGAACGGCTCGATTGAGTTAACCAAGGGCGCGCGCCACGCGATCGAGCAAGAAAGAGGGAAACGTCACGCATACCTAATCGCTACTAATCCTAATAGCTGAAAGGAGTAGAGTGAGATCCACGGACCGATCCCTCTGATAGATCGCGAGATATTAACGCATTATTCACACGTCTTTAACACGCGCGCTATTTACATTGGGAGAGAGAGAGAGAGAAAAGAGAGAGAGAGAGAGAGAGAGAGAGAGGAGAGAGAGAAAGATACTTAATTGCTCTCGAAATAATAACTTTTAAGACTATCGGAGTGATCGAGGAACGGCCCGCAATTCTAACCATAATAATTACGTTGAACGATACAACCGCAGGCGAGGACACGCAGTGCGGCACCGAGGATTCTGCCGTCGCCCAGGGAGGCGATCAGCTCCAGAGGATGACTATGGACGGCGTAGAGGTGGTGGGCTCGCAGCCGCACGCGGCCACCAGCCCGTTTCTGCTCTCCTCGCCACCACTGGGTCACCATCATCATCATCACGCGACGTTTAATCTGCCGGTGCAGCTTAGCTTCGACGCGTGTTTACCGTACAACGCGGCCCCCTCGTCCGGCTCGGTCACCTGCGGCGTCAGCGGGACACCCGTGAACGCGACCTGCACGAATTCGTCCTCTACCAGCTGCGGCAAGAGCACGCCGCAGCTCTCCCTGTCTACGAGCGTGCCGCTACATATGCAGCTGCAGATCAGCTCGACCACCCCCGCGGAGCACAACCACGACCGGCATCATCAGCATCATCATCGACTGGACGGTCATCATCAGCATCAGCTGCATCCCAATGCGCCGTCACCGTCCACCGATATCGCGGACGGTAAGCGGCACCGGCAGCCCGATGACGATGACAAGAGTTGCATCAGGAATTGCAGGAACGATATTCACGATACGAACGATAAGGATAAGCCCGGCGACTTGAACACGCCGGTCACCACCAGCAGCGACCTACCGTCTTTCTTCGGACCCTCCGCGCTTGTCGAACCGCCACCAATCTCAGGTACCTACATCAGCTAATCCTTAAAGACGAGAATTGACGAGAGGAACAACCCTCCTCTCGTTTCTCTTTACGCAGCTTTACATCGAATACCTATTTCATCGCTACGACTTTATCTCCTTCGAATGCGTTTCGTTGGCGACAACGCACGAAGGGTGATAACATACGATACGCGATCGTCGCGTATGGCCGAACCCGGAGCCGATCGGACACGATCTGTATCCCTCGTGATTCAGCGAACATTAACAGGATTACATGGGCGAAAACACGGCGCTCATTGAATACGTTCTGTTTCGCTTTCGTCGACCTTTCGCTTTCTATACGTCCGCAAGCTCCTCGCACTCCTTGATGCCTGATCGTTAGCATCTGTATCATTCGCGGGAAAATTTAGGTATCGTCTTAAGTACCTCGAGTACGGCACTCGCGGCCGATGCGCGAGCAGCCGCGACGTCTGCGGCGAGGAGCCACGAGGCGTGTTACTGACGTTTATTACACTCGCCCGCGAAAACACGTAATATCGAAGGTCTGTCCGCCTGTCGCGGATCAATACCCAACGACCCCGACATTCAGAGACCCTCCTCTGCATCACCGCCACCTCCTCCTCTTTCTCCTCTCTCTCTCTCTCTCTCTCTCTCTCTCTCCTCCCACTATCCCTTCGGTTCGGTTCATTCATGCTTCCAGCTGCCCCCACCTCCGCCACCCTCAGTACCGTAATAACCCTCCCGATTATCGTACAGCTTTACAAAGGCATTTGCTATATTCCTTTTTATCTCCCGACATGAAAGTGTGTATATTTAATAAAAGCGCAAACAGACAATTACGACGATCCCTGGCGTGTTTTATTCCTCAGCGATATATTCGTTAAGTTATATCGGGAAAATATTATTGAATCGGTAAAGTCCTTTTATTTATAAAAAAAAAAAAAAAAATGCGCGGTATTACATTCCATTTATTTGAGATTTTGATGAGTACTTCCTCAACGTCAGTTAGCAATTATATGCGTAGGAAAGGAAGTAACAACGTGGCAGGATGCAGACAAAAGATAGAGCCTCTGAGAGATAAAGTCACCCCCGTATCGCGTGTTTCTTCCTGCCGGTACAAATACACAACCGTTCGTCGCGTATATAGGACACATAATGAAACATATGTGACATGTACGTACATAGTGTATTCGAAATCGAGACTAAACGATGATTTTTATCGATGCTTCACAGGCAGTCTGGCGAACGACGATCTCTCTTTAGAAGAGGCGACCGCGGAGGAAGACGAGAACGGCGCGTCCGCCGGCAGGGATCATCGGCATCATCACCATCAGGACGCGCGAAATACCGTCACGTCGAACGCGCCTTCCTCGAGCAGTCCGCCGTCGCGCCATCACCAAACCCAGGACGAGGCGGATCGCTGCAACGCGCTGCAGAGTGTAATTTTGTACTCACCGCATTCCACGTCCAATGCGTCCGCGACGAGCGTGAATATCTGCAATGTACCGACGTTGACTTATCGCGGCGTCTTCACCACGACCTGCACGCAGTCCTCGCCCCTGAGCAATCTCCAGGGCGATCAGCAGCAGCAGCAGCAACCGCAACAGCCGACGGGTCAGGAGCTGTGGGGGCCGTTGCCGTCGCCAACCTTAACCTTGGCGGGCCAGCCGTTCCTTCACCCCAACCTACACTCGACCGCGTACAGCGGCGAGACCGTTGAATTGCTGCAGGTCGATTCGAAGCCACCCCCGCCGCCCGGTTATCACGACACGGCGACTACCACCCCCGCGACCTGGCTGACGGGTCACGAGGACGCTTACGATCCCGGTCTCCTCTCCCACCATCACTCTCACGCCCATCACCAGGAGACAACGTTGAAGCAGGAGCCGACCGGCACCGGTTACACTCCCAACGTACAACAGCCACAGCAAGCTCAGGCGCAGGCTCAGCAACAGCAGCAACAGCAACCTCCGCCATCTGCCACCTCGGGAGGAGTCCAGCTGGCTGAGTACAATCCGAGTACGTCCAAGGGCCACGAGATCCTCTCTCAGGTCTATCAGCAAAGCACCCTACCGCTCCGATTGGTCCCCGTGAAACCGCGCAAGTACCCCAATCGACCGAGCAAGACGCCGGTCCATGAGCGGCCATACGCCTGTCCGGTGGACGGCTGCGACCGCAGGTTCTCCCGCAGCGATGAGCTTACACGGCACATACGCATCCACACCGGGCAGAAGCCGTTTCAGTGTCGCATCTGCATGCGCTCGTTCTCGAGGAGCGACCATCTAACCACCCACGTGCGTACGCACACCGGCGAGAAACCGTTTTGCTGTGATCAGTGCGGCCGTAAGTTCGCCAGGAGTGACGAGAAGAAGCGCCACGCGAAGGTACATCTCAAGCAGAGGCTGAAGCGCGAGGCGTCCCACGCTAATCCGAGGTCCCATCACCAGAGCCACGCGTCGTCACCCTGCAATCAATGAATTCCATGACAACGATGTTGAAAAATCCCCTTTAACGTTGAGATCTCATTATGTTTGTCACGTTTTGACAAGTTGTGATCTATGTCTCCCTGATTCTATTTCTTCCCCTTCTCCTCTCCCTCTTCTCTTTCTCGATCATCGATCATCCCTCCTTTTCTGCATCTCTCTTGATGACCGATGAAGAAAATCGCGGAAAGCTTTAGACGGTCATAACTGACCCGTCGCCGACTGATCCGTAATTTATCATCGGTCAATTAGCCCTTTATATTATCTTAGAACATAGCTGGATACAAATTACTTGAATCTTACGAGCAGCACAAGACGAATTCTTTGGAATTTTCGCTAACGTATCTATAAATCACACGAATAATAATAATAATAATAATAATAATAAACAATTTGCTCATTCTGAAAATTATCATGTGAGTCAAAATAAGAGGAAAGAGTTAAATGTCGCATATACAGTTCTTATCATTCGCAGGAGAACGATTAACTTCGTGTACTTTAAAACGAAACTCATAAGAATACGGTTTACTCATTGTATGAAGATAATAGCTCTTGCGTCATAGCGAAAAATCGAAGTACTTAAAATATACTACGATCTGTGCGATCAATTGAAAACGAACTCGCAGCTGAATGGAAGCAACCACAATGAAACGGAAGTTAATCGTCCGATTATAAAAAAATATCCCATTCTTAAAATAGAAAAACGACGTTATTATTCCGCTTTACATGTATTTCGTGTCTTAGCTTGTATCCAGATACGTACAAAATGTGAACTCTCTCTCTTTCTCTCTCTCTTTTCCCCCTTCCCGTGACATATTCGATGGCATCGTGTATCTAGATGCCATTGAGCGTGGCAAGAGCATTTTCGTGCAATTGTATAACACGAAATCGATACCATCCGCAGCTTCCGGGAATTGTAGAGTGAAGCGGAAGATAGATAGAAAGAGAGAGACGGGGGAGAGAGCGAAAGAGAGGGAGAGATCAGAGGAGGGATGAGGGTGGGATGGGGTGGAGCGATGCGTCTCATTGCATGCGAACGACTGTGCGAGAATGTAATGCTACGTAAAACGATGAAGTATTATATATCGACTCGTTCCATGGTCAATATGAGAGAAGCGGGACTCAATATTTAAGAGCATATATCTCGTCCCCTACCTCGTCCTCTCGTCCCACCCTATCCCACCTCTCCCCGTTAAAAACGCAATTTAAAAGACTCATGCGGTTCGAGTGCAATTCCCAAGAAATTCATGTTTTCATGGAGCTGTATATTTGTAGAGGTAGATCTGTCTCACAAGGAAGGCGGGACTGTTGACAAGGTTCGCGGCAACGGAGAAATAGAGATATTTTTTTAAGTATATATTTGTATATAAACTATCAATCTCTCTTTCTCTCTCTCTCTCTCTCTCTCTCTCTCTCTCTTTCTTATGCAACAAAAAAGAAAACAGTCAAAAGTATTTATTTTTGAAAAAAATTTTAACGAAATTGCGTTAGAAGATGTATAGGTGCTAAAGAGGAAAGAAATGAAAGTTCCTCGCGTTGCGATAAATGTTGTTGAGAAACTTAGTTTTGACAATTGTTAAATTTTTCCCGAAGCTACGTTTCCCCGCCGGCGAAATTGTGCAATATTTTCGTGAATTTCCCCGCATAAATTTTGTCACGAGAGTTTTGATTTCGTAGCAGCGATTTTCTTTTTCTCTGTTTCCCTCCCCTCCTTTTTTATTTAAACTGTTCTCGTTGCCCTTACACCTGCGTTCCCGCTCCGTATTTTCTTCGTGCTCCGAACACGCTAAATCTCGGCTGTCTCCGTCAAATACTTCCAATTCTCAAAATCATTCTTTCGCCCTCAACCCTCTTCCCTCCTCCCTCCTCCTTTCTCGCATTACTGTAAAAAAATTCCACAAATAATTGTAATTAAACGTGATTATCGTTGTTGAAAGAAATTTCATGTACATATGTATATAACTTATTATACATAATTGCTGTATGTATGTAAAATCTAACGTTCTCTTGCCATTTCCTCTCTCCCTCCCCCTGCCCACCCCTGACCCTTTCTTTTCTTTACTTTATTTTGCATTATTATCCCGTACGTGTATACATATATTTAGCAATTGTTAATGTTATGTATATGTTGCTCTATTTATTAACAAGATGACTATATCAAATGAATATATTGTTAAAGTTAAATAATTATTTTTATTATATTGTAACGACTATTCTGGCGTGCAATGCGTTGCAACAATGAAATGACATACCCAAGCTTGTATATGAATTATAAACATAAAGTCGCATATGCATATGTACACGTATACAAACACCCACATACATATACACAAAAACACACGCAGTAAACACAACAACGTCATATGCGAACGCGATGATACACACTACATAAAATTGTAAACGCAATGTAATGCAAGCGCGCGTCCCCGAGAAAATACTTTTTTTACAGATAGTATTATCCTATCGCTAGATAAATTATATGTAATTATTATACATATTGCGCTCCGGGTGCAATGCACATAACAAAGGCTCCCAGCTACCTGTATATTCGTGTTGTCATCATCGCTCCTGCATATGCTTCTCTTTGCAAAGCGGGTAACGCGAACAATCTTGCAACAATTATTAACAGAAATACAATTAACATTGATTCGAGGCCAAGTTGTTTTGATTATTTTCGTAACCCTTTCACAAGAGTTGTGTACAGACTGTTAGGGAAGGGACTGAACGACCGGTGGGTGAATTCCTTGAACAATTTGGAGTCCGATTTCCTTCATGGTCGAAATTTTTATTATCAAGTTTTAAATTAAAATTCTGTCAAAGTAAAATTCGCTTTTTCGAAATTAGATGTCTAAAATTTTATTTACATCTCCGAATTCTCTTAAATATGTAAAAAAAATATTTGACTATTTCTTAAGGCAAAGAATTATCGATGTAACAATATTTTTAATAAAAAAAATAATCGGCTTTATGTTGATCAAGGAACATGTCGTCGAGTTTTTAAATACTTAAACCTCTCCTCAATGCTCTGTGTAACAAACATGAAATGTATACAAGCTCACGGAGCGTTAGCCTACGCACGATCTTTAAGCATTCCGATATAGTATTAAGGCAAATTAACCTCAGTGAAAATCTTAAAATTCGCAACATCCAAGTCGATTGATTTGGAGTGAAATTTGGATCCGATTATAAAATGTCAAATAAAAACATCATTTGTAAAACTTTTTGTGTTTTTAACTTAACCATTTATAAGAAATTAGCTGAACATTTTATTCGAAAGATGAAATAATTTTGCTTTATAAAAATAGCGATAAATGAAGTTAACAAGTATTCATTTATAGAAAAAAATTTGATAAACATTGCGTCGTATAAGTAATATACATAAGGTTTTTATTGTTCGGTTTGTTTTAAACAGATTTTATTTAAAGGGAAGTAAAAATGCTCGTGATATTTAACAAAAAAATTTTTAAAGGTCGCAAGAAAATATTAAATAAAATTTTCGTGAAAAAAAGAAGTTACTTCGATGTTTAACAAATATTGCCCTGTGTTCAACACACGCGCCCGCGCGCGTGTGCGTCACCGAACGTATATATCCAGATACAATGTTATTTCGCGCCAGAAGAAAATGTCAGAGTTTGTTTCCGATAAAAATTTAACAAAGATTTAATTAAACCGACAAATTTAGCCGCGCGGTCGTGACAAATCGCGAAAGTTAAATCGTGGGGGAGAGAGAGAGAGCCGCGCGCGTTTCAAAACGTCCAGCCATGAGGATGAGGACGCGCGAAAGGCGTTATCTCAACCTCCGTTCGTTGTGTTACAAAAGCGTCTCTTCAACGGAAATATTCGCTACACCGTACGCAGACAATTGTTTCGCGGTTTGGATCCGACACGATCGATCTCCCGCGTTCCGAACATCTTGCACGGTTTTGGTCGACTCGGTAGCTTGCCCAGTAAAGAGCGAGAGAGAGAGAGAGAGAGAGAGAGAGAGAGAGAGAGAGAGAGAACGCGCGATATAGTCGCGCTACATATATATAGGTATATCAGACACCTACATAAGAAAGACAGTGCGCGAGCGACAGTGGGCACGAGTGAAGCTGAGAGCACGTCTATAAATAGGACCGAGAGCGAGATGAAGCCTCCTCTGCACTTCGCGGTATACCTTTCCGCTGTTCTCCGTCTCACCGCGAGAAATCCCTCCGAGGAGTCTCCTCTTTTTTTCCCCTCTCCTTTCCTCTCTTTCACTGTTTTGCCTGCCTTTCGTTCTCCCATAACATCGTGCATTCTCTTCTCTCTTTTATCTTAATAGATATCTATCTTGACTCGGGGACAGTTTCCACTCTTTTTTTCTTCTTCCCACCCTTTCTTCCCCGCTCAATAAAATCTTCTTTTTTCCCCTCCTTCGCGAACGAACGAAGAGCTAACGAAAAGACATTTCGTCGCGAGACAAATCGAGACTTTAATCGTATGATCGATATTTCAGATAAAAATAAATCGTCAGGTATTTTAATAACAAAATCTTTCCTTCGACTTGACGTCTAAACACCTGTTGTTCAGGACGGGCAAAGGTTGGAACTTTCCAGAGTATCGGAGGTGAAACAATTCCATCGATTATTCGTTAAATAGCAGAGCATGGGGGTTGCACAACGGGTTGTTCCGCGTTGCACGATCTTACAGCACGATTTCGGGGAGCGGGAGAAACAAGTAATTCTCAGTATTAGAAACTGGCCGGGGGTTCGTGACATTTTTCAGAATTAGCGCGTTAATATTAACGTTGAAAAATCCCAGCGGTAGGCGAGCGAGGGGGGAACGGAAGTAAAACCGGCAAACGGGGTGCGCCGGTGTCGTTACTCCGTTGCGCCGCAGCATCCGCGAAAGGCCCCGCTAGGGGTTAGGGTCACGTCACGGCGAACGGAAGAGCGGCAACGCGGGAGGGGGAGTGAGAGCGAGCGAGCAAGCGAGCGAGAAAGGGAGGGACGGCGGGGAGAGAGTTCATTGAGCAACGGCACGTGTACGCGAGATAGAGAGTGCGGCTGCGATATGAGGTGGGATAAGGGGTGGGAGAGGGAGTACGGTGGCAGCCGAGCGGCAGCGGCGGCGGCAGTAGGGCGAAAAGGGGTTGCCAAGCGACCATACCACACCACCGTGGGTTGCCCTTGGCGACTAGTTGCGTCATTGCAGCGTCGCGTGACGTCACGCGACGCCACTGCCCTTGACCGTCGGGGATGACACTGAGGAGAGCGTCCTGACGACCCTGCCTGCAACTCCATCGGCCCTCCCTTCCCTTCCCATCCTCCCCCCGACCTTCTCCCTGACACTGGGGATACGCAGGGATACAGGTCTATATATAGAAGCGAACTAAAACGCATACAGACGTACATGCGGCGTGCGCGAGCGTGTGTCGGAACGCGCGCGGCTCACCTTTCGATCGGGCTCCTGCGCTGGAGAACGCAGGCTCCCCGATACGCATCGCGTATCGCGGTGTGTTTTGACACGCGACTCGAAATAGCATTAGCGCGCCTCTCGCCGGCGCTATTTTCGGAATTACGGTGCCGCACGGTTATTGTTACGCCGGCGGACAGAGAAAGAGAGAGAGGGGGAGGAGAGCACCGGCGGGAGTGCGACAGGCGTTCGCATTCGCGAGAGAGCCCTTGCGCCGGTAATCGATTGACGCGAGTTTACACGTCGCGTGCAATATTTATAGACGCACGGGGTTTGTTTAACGTAATGCGGGCTCACTTAATACAATTCCCACTTGTCAATGACGGCGGCCGGCCTCATCCGCGACGACTTTCTATTTCCCCTTTTTTTTTTCCTTGTTCCTGCTTCGTTACCGCTCGTCACGTCCGCGACGCGTTTCCACCGGAGATTATGGAAACGCGCGATTATCGGGGCCGGGGGCGTCGAGAGTTTTCTCCCGCCGATTTTCATCGGTCCTACCGTCCATTTCTGACAGATAGCCTATCGACGAAAATTTTGCTTCGATTTGTATGTAAGAAACGGCGAATTTTATTTTAGGCGTTTTTCTATTACAACGAACGCGAGGTACATATATATATATGGTACACGGGAAACTGCGTTTTATCACGCTCGTTCGGAAGCGCCGATGGAACTGTCCTGCTCTCCTGATCGTTGTTTTTCCCATCGTTGTTTTCCCTAGACGCGCTCGCGAGATATTATATTTCGCGAGAAGCTATTATCCCCCTATTAGCTCTCATCGTAATTATATCTATTGTAAAAAAAATCTAGATAATGAGGGCTATAATTAATCGCTTTAACACGGTTACGACAAGGGGGTATCGATTAATTGTACAAATTAAATCTAATTCTCGTGAAGAATTATGTATACTTATCGAAAATCCATTGATAATAAATAATTTAATTATAAAACACGATCGTATTTTCCATTCTTATGCAGTCTGTTGAATAAACATATTTCTGTACAACGAAATAAATAACACTAATTATTACACATTCCACAGGTGTACCTTCTATAAATATTAAAGATATTTAAGAACGCGTTATTTACACGCTGTATCATACGATGCAAGAGAGTGCAGAAATAACCGTAGAATATATTATAAAACGCGAACGTCAATATCAATATTCGTCAATTTTTAAAGAACGGATGACGGGAGTATCGCGGGGAGATGAGAGCCATTTCGTGTAAGTGTGAATAAGTCATGTCAATATGAATATTTTCTCCCACTATAATTTCAATTATAAAATATTTTTAATTGTATGTAACTAGAAATTTTATATAAACTTTATATATGTACTTTATATAAACTTTGTATGTATATTTACATTTTATAAATGTAAAATGCATTTGAAATACAATTTTGCAATTTTCGACGTATCTCCCGTGCAGATGCCTTCCGTCATGCAGTGTAAATTTCCGCGATATATCTATCGACGGCGACGGATTATCTACCCACGCATAATTCACGCTTATCTCGGCTGTTCGATGAATATATATGATAACGCGAAGATATCCATCAGATATCGCAATTATTTGGTGCGGATACATTTTACGTATGTAAGGTATTTGCTAATCGATATTCAAAACATCGGACGCTGTGTTTTTATTTCCGACATGTAGATTTTTGATCGGATCGAAAATATGAAATATATATGTTTTACGCGAAAATATTATAATATTCCAAGCTTTGGAAGTACGTTTCTGATACTTCTTTCGGCTAAATATCTTTTAAAGAACTATAGATTTACCTATTCAATATATCTGCAATGTGTCACACAGAGTGCTCAAAGCTCAAAGCTCCGAATATCGTCAGTGGCGTCAGTTCGAAGCCATGAAACACAAATACATAGATGCGTTCGATCCCCAAAGTTCCCAACGTCATGTGACTATATAGATGGCGATTCAGCATAACACTTTCCACTTTCGGATTAGATATTTTCAGATTGGACAAATCCAGATATTCATGCCTGTCAATTAAAACAATCTAATTCGATATTTTTATTAAACAATTTAATATTGTGACATCATTTTTAATTTTATAAAATAATTGTTTAACTTTTGCGCCTTTCGAATACTTATATAAAGATGTCACGAATCATGATGCGTAAATATTCAGAAATGTTTAATAAAAAATCAATCCGGAAATAAAAGACATCATTGACTGAATGCGCGTGGATATTTTGAACCTGAACTGTTAACTTTCAAACACTTCTTTTGAAAAAAGCAAAGTTATTTTCTTTTGTATACATCTTACTTGATCATAACGTATATAATCTTCTTACTTTATATAACGTATCTTTGACACAAATGTGTACGAGACAGGGAGATAAAAATGTATATTTCATAGTTTTTAATGTATATATCGTGATAAAATTGTGACGCAATCATTGGTGTCTTATAATACCATTTTGGATTTGTATATGCTGTTATTAAAATAACATCTTATATCATAAAGATATGAATAATAAAACTGTATAACACCTGATTCATTTGATACATTGAACATCATGTGATCAACGTGTGATAGAGCGTCTCTTTCTCTCTTTCTGTCTCTCGAGATAGATATACGTTAAATGAATAAAAAACGAAACAGAAAGTGTGTACGCAAATATAATATTTTTTCTGTTCAGATATTCGTGTTATAGTAAATGCAAATGCGCGAAATGATTGTTAGGATTTGATTCACTTTCGATTCGACTGTAGAACATTGTACCAAAGATGTTTAAATAAGATTATTTTCATTTTTACCGTTCGTTCGTTGTTTATTCATTCACGTCGATTTAAGTGATTGCGTGTACATGGTCAGCAATGTACACAAAATTATACAAGTTTCATATACCAGTCGAATGCTTGCTATCTCGCTGTAATATTAAATTCAAAATCAGGCAATTTTGTTATGTTACATACTCTCAAGTGATTTTTTTTACAGCTCCATCGTGTTAAATTGAAGTTATAAAATCTTCAACGGGAAATGGGAAGGGTTTGTTTCTCGAGCCACTTAAGCGCCTGAAGGTTCCCCGGTCCTTGTAGCAAAGGTCTTAAAACCTCCAAACATTTTTTATGATAATTATTCAAATATTCGATCTGGAATAAAATAACGTAATCGTGAAACATAGGTGAAATATTTTTAAATAAAATGAAAAGTGCGTGAGAATGCGCATACCTCCTTGTCTGTAAGCATCGACACATCGAGCAGACTCGTTTGAATAGGCACAAGCGTCACGGTTTCGAATGTCAGGAAACCTCGGTTTTTGTGATTATACGGTGTCTTCGCAGGAACGACTAACTCGATGTTCTCCAATCTAATACCAAACTTCCCGTCTTCGTAATATCCTGGCTCTGTTTTCGAAGAATAGATAGATTAATATATATCTGTCTATATCAATATATATAGCTTAAATGTATCGATTACGTAAACGACGTTTCATCCAAACGTTTTTATCGTACCGTTTGATAAGAACATCCCCGGTTGTAAACCTGGATCATCTGGATGCGGCTTCCATGAGATACCAATCGGCTCTTCGTGGACATTGAGATAGGATCCTACTCCGTGACCAGTACCGTGAAGGTAATCAAGACTGTAAAATTAATTCGCAGTTAAACATAAGAAGAATTGTTCTCGCATAAAATGTCATATTTTAATAAAAAAATCTTTATTTACCCAACGCTCCATAAACTTTCGCGCGCCAGCGTGTCGAGGTAATTTCCTTTCGTTTTCAAGGGGAATACCATTGTCGATAGTCGGCATTGTCCCTTAAAAACTCTGGTGAAACATTCACGTTCGAAACTCGTGGGCTCGCCAAAGTGTAACGTTCTCGTTACATCCGTCGTACCATCGTGATACTGCGCGCCAGAATCACAGAGATAAAGCTCTTTATCCGTAATAGGCACATCGGTCTCTGCAGTAGGTGAGTAGTGAATAACTGCTCCGTGAGGACCGACGGACGATATGGTGGTGAAACTTAATCCGACAAAGTGAGCTTGCTCCCTTGTTAAAAAAATAAATAAATAAATTTCTTGTATCTAAATCATCTACATTTTACATTGTAAAAAGTGTGTTGCTTTGTGAAATATAACTTACTGTCTAAACTTCTCCAGCCGCGTCGCACCCGAGATTTCCGTAATACGTTCGTTCGTATTCTTGATTTTGTCTTCCAGCCAGGCAAAATACTTGACGAGAGCGGCCGAATCTCTCACATGCGACGCTCTCATACCCTCTATCTCGATGGGATTCTTTATCGATTTCATAACGCTGATAGGCGTGATGTCCGTGTGTTTCTTGATATCCCCGCAATCCGCGTGTAGCGCATAGCTGGACTTATTGCTGATCCAAATTTTATCTTGATCCAAACAGGAGCTCACGAGCTCCTTCATAAAAGAATGTATATCCTCGTAGGTGTGGATGATCGGATAGACACCCTCGTTCACCAGTTGCTCCAACGCCTCCTTGCTGAGCCTACTTCTGTCTATGAAGAGATGCACGTCCTTCAGGGTGAGAATGACGTACGCGAAGAAGACAGGATTGAAGGGTATATCGGAGCCCCTCCAATTCAGCAGATACGCAATCGCGTCCAGTGCAGTTACCACGAGTACCGTCGCGTCATTCTCTCGCATAGCGTCGCGACACAATCTTACTTTGTCTTCCGCACTCTGGCCCGAATAACGTAACGACTGCGGCAAGACTGCGTTGGCCGTCGGCGCCGGCTGCTCGTCGGCCCACACCTTGTCCACCAGGTTCTCGGGTAGTGGGATCAAGCAGTGACCGGCGGCGGTTAAACTGGTGTGCAATCGCGCCCATTCCGTGTAACTTATCAGATTGGCATCAGCCCCGACCACCGATTTCGGTGGTAAGTTCGAGGCCAGCCATACGGCGATGGTGGGTGTGTCGAGTAAGCCTTCCCTCATCAGAGTCCACGCCTCTGGCGGATCCAACTCCGACATGGCTTGCTGGTAATATCTACCGTCTGTCCACAGCAACGCCGTGTCGGGCATCACGACCACCGTGCCGTACGAGCCGCGGAATCCGCTGACGAAACGCCGCCTCTGATCACGCTCCGTCGAATACTCCGACTGATGCGCATCCTCCCCGTTGACGATCAGCGCCTGGATACCCTTCTCTCGAATGCCACCGGCTTGCACGTTCCTCATCAACGCCCGAAGCTGCGTCAGCTTCCAGAGTCCGTTCCTTTTTACCATCTAGCGCGACAAAATATCAAACGTTAATTCTACGTTAATTCTGCGCCCAACGGCGCAGTGATATATTACGTGCATCAACAAAATATAAAACAATCAGGCAAAGCTCGTTTCCTACCTCGCGAAATATTGTCGAAATGCTCCTCGGGTCACTCTAACGTCGCATCTGTCACGGTGAAGAATAATAAGGATCCCTGTTATCTTCCGGAGCGCGAGAAGTACGGGTGCCACGTAACCCTATCAGTATCGTAAACAACGCGTCTTGCGCCGTCCTCTCGAAAGATCAGCTATCTTATCACTGCGATAAGGGGGAGCGATCGCGCATCGTACGCGAAACAAGTCCTTATCTTCTCGGATACGGAAGGCGTTCACGCGTGGAGAATGCCCCTTCGGATGAAGGAGCTCCGATACGCGGCCGACAACAAATACCACTCAGCTCCCGGCGCATCATATCAGTCTCGCATGTGGCAATTGTGGCATGTGGTTACCGCGTTTCGACCTCGAGTTCGATACCTCGCGAGATCCCGCTCGTGCGATCGGAAGAGGAGAGTCAGGAGAGAGAGAGAGAGAGAGAGAAAGAGAGGACGGAGGACAACATAACCTGTAACCATACATACATAGCGGCCGCCAATCAGTATACGCAACGTCGCCTGTGCTCTCGGCTGTGACATTTTCCTTGCAAATTTTCACGTCACGTTCCGTGTCATTTTATTATTTCTTTTGTCGACATTACAGCGATTTCTCTGGCAATTTGGAAGTTAAATTTTATTCCCTCGCTGGTTGCAATACTTGTCGCGGTCAGGTGGTGCTCCTCGAGGAAAACACGGAAAGTGACAGTCGTGTGGAGTGTGGACCTGAGATACAAACGAAATTAGAGGAGGTATTTCTGTAGGTTAGGAAATCTATTTTACCGATTGAATGAAATTGCGCGCGATATTGCAATCATTACGTTCTTCATCCATTTGATTGAATAATTATTTATATGAGCAAAATTTGGTCGCGAAATCTTTCAAAATAATCTCACAAACTGTGAAACTACGAGTTATTTTTTGTTTCATTATTAAAGTGATTATCCTAAGATTCTTTACGCGTTTATCTATCCTATTCTAGTGTAGATTTCTAATCTTAAAATGTAATTTTAATAATAATCACGTAATCCGATTTTTATATTTAAGATTGCTTAAGCACACTCTCAAGATTTTGTAGAATTATTTTCACTTAGTTGAATTTTTAAATCACTTGAAATCAGATTCAATCAGGTGATCTTAAATATAAGATTGGAGTATGAATATTCTCAGTATAATTTATTTAAAAAAAAATCGCTTTTAATTTCTATTCTTTTTACAGGATCAAGCGGTGACTGACTCTGATACCTCAGAATCTCTTTTTTAAATACACAAAACGTCGAACACCAGATTGAATGAAAATTTGAGAAAAGGCATTATTTTATTCATATTGATGGAAAAAATATAGATATCTGAAATTTACTTGCAGGAGAATCCTGTAGAGATGTGACAAGTCTTTAGTCTTTCGGCCTTTTAAAAAGCTGATTATTTTCATCAATATATTGCATCATATCCTACAGCATTATGATACGTAGCCAAAGACGACATCAGGGCCTGCAGAGCGGGATATTCTTGCTGGGTATGCAGGTCATAAACTTTGGACTTGATAGAATACCACCTGCTACTCTAATTGGAGTCGTCGCACAGGTAATCTTTACCATAAAAATTTGATAAAACTTTTAACTATCCGACTTCATTATTTCGGGTCCAGTATCTTTAGAATTGATTCACAATTTATTCTAATTGACTCTTTAGTTTGATAAAATTGAATCCTTCTACTCGATTACTTTACAAACGCTAGCTTTTACAAGCAGCCGACTAGCATCATAGATTGTAGAAAAAATAATACATATTTATTCTCTTTCTAGGCTTTATTGTATATCGGAGTGATACGAGTGCCGTGGAACGCGGAGGATGTATGCATATCGGCCGTGAAAATAATTAAGTACAAAGACTGGCGGTCGTTCTTCCTTTCGAACTTCGAGCATGCGTCCGATATGCATCTGTACTACAACATGCTCTCTTTCATTATGAAAGGTTATTATTTGGAGCCCATCTACGGAACGGCAAACTTTGTACTCTTACTTGGTGTATTATCCGTCGGATGTAGCGCTATGTATGTATCCCTGGGATACGTACTGATGCAGTTAACAGGGGATTATGGATATTTCACGGCTTGCGCCATCGGCTTTTCCGCCACGTTATTCGCATTGAAAGTCGTTGCGCTGTGCGAGGAACGCGACAAACTGCACTATATCAGCGGATTTATAGTGCCAAGTAAATTAGCGGTGTGGTTTGAGCTAGTATTGATACACCTGCTGGTCCCAAATGCTTCCTTCGTCGGTCACCTGGGTGGTATTCTAGTTGGATGCTTATATTCTTATACATTCGTTGGAGAAATGATCGATAACTTGATACACGCGATAACTGGTACACCTATCATACATGAAGAACAATTTTATAGAAGGCGGAACGGGTTATTTACGTAACATTTTCATCAATCTAACTATATATGCGGCTCTATTCTAATATAATAAATGTTTAATATCGAATTGGGTCGTTATACAAAAGATGAAGTACAACTAGAGAGAGTTTATATTTTAAGACTTCTGTGATCCTGAACAATAATGTATAATTAAATATATTAATACGTAATGAATACATATATTTATACAATTTTATGGATTATTTTTGATTACGATTTGTTTAAAATAAAAAATAAATGCTTATAATTTCCTACTTTCTCATTTTGATCACTAAATTCATATAATCCCTATATAAATATTGACATATCCTGTACGATGTACATATGTTTATTTTTTAATAATTTATCCTGTTTAATCGATATTTTTTTATAAAATTTTTTTATTGTCATGCAAACTTGCAAATTTTATCAAAATGCAACAGAGATTAAAAATTACAAATTATTTCATATTATCAAATACTGATATGGCACAATGTTCTTAGTTTGCAAGCGGAATGAGTAAAAAAATCATGATGACTAATAAAAAGAAAAGAATAATAGATCTTTATTCACTCAATCTTTTCATTCGTTCAATCATTTTCAACATTTTATTATATATAAGGATTTTACCTTCAAACTGTTTGTAAAATCTTGCGCAATTTGTACAACGTAACATTCGGTATACCAGAAGAGCACTGCGTCGTCGCGATCGAATTCACTAAAAATAAACATGGCAAGTGAAAAATATCCTTATTAAGTACAAAAAAAGTGGAGACTTACAGATTGATTTATCGTCGATTGGATAGGGTATGTCGTAGAATATGAAATATGCACACATTTTAGCCAGAGATACACTATCAGCCTGTACAATTCCATTCGTAAGATATTCTTTGAATACAGATTTCATATCTGAAAACCAGAAAAACGAGCCAAATAATATATCAAATTTAACAACAAAGTATAGCATGCAGTGCGATGCGTTAATAAATACCGTGCTCCCATTTATCCAGAATGATCGCCGTTTTCTGCTTAATCGCGAGCATACTCTCTACGCTGAATAACGGATTTTCGCCATTCGCAAGATTGCTTCTTTTCGACATTTGCGAAAGGAGCTTTATTTGCCATATCGCGAAGCTGTTTGGTTGCTCCTCAATAATTTTTATACTTTTAATTATGTGCAACCATAACGGTATGAGACTTACTTTATCCTTTGTAATGCATTCGTACACGATTATTGCGAATATGTGAAGGAAGTACTGCTCGAATTCTGGCATTTTGCATTGCACGTCTGTAAGTATACAATTGTATCATTTGATAAAAATGTCATTTTGTAAAGTGCACAGTTGAAAGTAACACGGAGATCTGACATAGAAAAAGAAGAACTATCAATATAGGCGAGATATATCAATATCTCGAAGAGAGAACTATCATATGATTTTCTTAATATACAAAATAAATAGTTATAAACATAATCACTTTTTCATGGCAAAAATACTCGCATGATTAACAAAAACTAGAATATATTATTCTTTTAATCTTTAATTAAATTTTGTATTAAAGGCATAATGAAATCGTACCATTTTGCGACGAATATTTGATACTTTCAGAACGAATCATTCCTTTTTTAGACCATTGCAAAAAATACGTCACAATGTTTAATACAGTTTTGTCATTCGTAAACGATGTGACATATTCTGGTCGTGCAGCCCATGCGATTGCATTTTCCGTCGTTAGAGTTTGGGCCACTAAGCTTCTAAGACCCTATAATAAAATGAATTAAAATATTCATTAATATTATTTACAAAGAATATATAACATTAAGATATTTCTTTAAGTAGTAATGTCTTACGTGAGGATCTTCCAAGTACGATAAACAACCAGCTCTTTGCTTGATGCTCAAAAAATCGTGTCGTTCCAGCATATTTTCTAGTTGCTGCCAGTTGTGATGTTTTAAAAATGTAATTTTCCAGTATCTTGAATCTTTCAATTCAATCTTCTTTAAGCTACATAATTGTGGTAATAAGCACGGCGCCTGTAGATTGATCTCTTGCCCTTCGGCTTCTTTGTCATTCTCGAATGTTAAATGTATTGTCGCATAACAGTATTGGCCAGTATCTATGTCTCTCGGTAAGATAATACGTGGTTCAGCTGCTAACACGTACAAGTGGCGCAACGCTTGTAAATGATACCTAAATCGAAATAATAATATTGCTTATATGCAAAAGATTAAGATTTCAGAGTATTTTCATTCATTAGAGTATTTTCAGAAATGTAAAGAAATTGTGTAAAACTGCGAGAGCAGTTTTTGTCTACCTTTTTTTAGGAATTGAATCGTTATAGAAAAACAAAATTCACAAACCTGTTGTCATTGCTGTGGGTTGGAAATTTTGGGAAAAGCGAAATTATCAGAGCCGCCACTGCATTCGGGCTGTTCGAAAGTGTGTACCTTCCACCACCCAGAAAAAGGAGACCGAGAGCCATGTGGGTTGCCAGATGAGAGCCGTACGTGACTACGCCACTGGCGGGTCCTACGCGAGTGCGTATGTGCCTGCATATCCTCATAATCTGCACAGATTCAGATCGTCAATAAGTGCTTCGCGATTAGTTATTGAGTATCGAGACTTACGTCTAAATTGCCGGTGCCCGCCATCACCACCGCGGTCGAAAGCAGAACAACGTTTAGGCATGTTTCAACGGTGGATTTGCCAGCCAATTCGGCTATAGTCTTGTGTGACAATGCCGTGAACATCTGAGCGTAGTTATACAAGGTCTTGAAAGCGTTCTTATTAGCAGTGCCGGCATACCTCAGTCCCAACGCCATGCAAGCACCTGCTATAATGTTGCAGTACGCCTGGCTGTAAATTATAATAACGATAAATAGAATAAGAATTTGCACACCAAAAATAATAATATCAGAGATACAGAAATGCTTTTCGCAATCGCTTACTTGATAGTTTCCAAATCCACGTTCTGCGTGACTTCTGGCGTAGGCTTTTGCAATCTGTATTTATAAACGATATTCGGCACATGACTAGAAACCCATGATTTGGTTGGCTTGATATCGTCCCACATAATCAGTGACTTGGCGAGCACTCGCAACAGCAGGAAATCTGGCCTCACGAATTCTAATAAATACTGCGTATCGGGTGGCTGCATCCATTCGGCAACCGCACGATTTCCGGTATTGAAGTACATTAATCCTAGAGCTATTGTTGCTCCCGGGCTCGTTACGTCGATATTTATCGAGTCACCTTCGCGTATTTGATAACTGCAAAAAAAAAATACGACTTATAAATTTCAAAGAAGAAGATTTTCCTACTTTGCTGGTTCTATTTTAGCAGAAAAAACTTCAGAATTTTTTGCGGAAAAATAAAATTGTTTTAATTTTAAACCCTCTAAGATCAATATTTTCAATTTAGAATGTTTTAAATCGCATGAATTTTTTAAAATTACATATAGATTTTATTGTACCTGGGAGACTTGTATTTATCTTTCTGTGCTCCAGAAAAGGGTCTTATGTGTCCGCCGACCATGTAATAATGCAGAGTATCAGGTATGCTCGCAGGTACATCCGTTCCGCCACCGAAGCCAAGTATGACCAAACCTAACGCCAGTCCTGCTGCCAAGGAATACGACTCGCGATCCACACAATTCTTCATTTCAGGTCCTGGCGGTCTACCTATAAAGATAAATCCATATATTTTAGCATATTAACTATATACATATACATATATATACATATATATATATGTGTGTGTGTGTGTGTGTGTGTGTGTGTGTGTGTGTGTGTGTGTGTGTGTGTGTGTGTGTGTGTGTCGTGTGGGGTTGAATCAATAAAATAAATGAAATTATA
>NW_012026802.1:1388256-1394517 GCF_000956235.1 Wasmannia auropunctata
TGTGTGTGTGTGTGTGTGTGTGTGTCGTATGTTGACAAATAATTACCAATTTCAGATAATAAGGCATGGGAGATGTGTCTGTGCGCAGTTCCTTGATATACAAGGCCAACTCCCATTAGCGCCGCTACTTGGACATTCTGCTGCACATTTAATTCGATACTCGTCGGCGGCAGGAGCGTTTCCATGTGCAACGATAATAATTTAGTCATAGATACGTTCATCGTGCCGCGATAAGTCGCCGATAAGCCCAACAGAAGTCCAACGCTGGTAGCTTCATGACAATCGGCCAGATATTCGTATGTACTTAAAGGAGCCAAGTTTTTCAGATGCCCATTTAAACCGAGCGCCATCAGAAATCCCGAGTGTTCCACACCGTATTCACCCTGTTGCTGTTTATTATACACTATCCATGTCGAGTCGATGTTCGCAGCATCCGGATGAATGCACAGGCCTGCAGCTACGCCGTTATGAAACAGCGGCCACAGATTCATGTTCGGCGGAACGTCTATGTGAGTTAACTCGACGGTAGTTCCACGGGGTGGTGCCTTGCCTAATGAAAGAAATATAAAACAGTTTTAATTAATCAATTTAAAAAAAAATTAATTCAAAGCGGTGATATGCAATCGTACCGGTTAGACATAACCGTGGAATGGGCAACTGCTCCGTTATCATCGGAGTGGAGGTTCTCAATGTAAACATGCCTCTAGCTACAGGCAATGCCATCGTTCTCGTGCACAACGTGAGCAGGTGCCTTTCCTGCTCCTCTATGAACTCGTGATCGCTTACGTTCGATCTTTGAACGATCGCTATCCTCATTGGCTTCGAGGAATTAAGCAATCTTCGCACCTCAGCAATTCTATGATCCTTACTAAATCGTAGCTTTAATATCTGTGCGAATTGAATGAAACAGAACCCAAGTTATAAGCATTGTAAAAAAAATTTGTCTATATCTTACGTAAATCCATAAATAATTTTGCAAAGCATTCATATGTAGAAGAAAATCGCATAATCATGTACCATATCATCAAATTCCATGCCGTCGTCCTGTTCATCCTTTATCCCATAATCCCTCGTTTCACTGTCAGTATATTGCAATCTCGACGACGGTTTTAAATGCTTATCCAAGACTGCTAGATCTTGGCGATCGATGAGTTCGTACGCGTGCACAGGCCAATTCGACGGTGGACTCTCTCTACATCTGTGCATAACGTCCTTTATCATCAAGGATACTGCAGGTGGCAATGTCTCGAGGTCTCCTTTCTTCATATCTAGAATCAAAATATTGTTATATTTTTCTGGAAAAGAAATAATTTTCACTCAATTACTTGCTGCAACATAATCTCTCTCTTACCCATCTCATGATATAATAACATTATCCTATCCGTCGTGGGTTTCTCCAATTTCTTCAGTATCTCTTTGTCAGATTTGCTTCCGTACATTTCTTGAAGATCAATACGATTTCCGGCAGGTACAATTAATTTGATGTACTTTTCCATTTCCATTATATCAACACGATTTTCATTTGCCATAAGCGCTGTTAGATACACTATGTTTCTCGTTCTTGGATTAACGTGGCTTAAATACGGAAATGCAGTTACGTCCGCTCCGCTCAACATATTATTTAACGTTTCAAATACGCCTGGCGGTTTCCGTGGCAGGTAACTTGGAATTGCTATTTTCTGCAGATCCGAATCGCTGATTTGAGATCTCACGGTCTTCAGATAGGACAACGAAGGTGAATCGAGAAAGTAATGATGAGCGTACATTTCGAACTTCAGATCTATGCTTAACTGATACAATAGTTGCCCGAGCAACGGCAGACTTTCCGATATGATGCTGCTTAATTTCAATTCTTCGTATAACAGATGAAGAGAAAATAGAATAAGTGGAAAATGCGGAAACAAGATGGCTTGTACATTTATCTTGCCAACGTTACTCGATTCCGTAGCGTCTTTAGACGTCCCGCAAAGTAAATTGGATATTTTCTGACCCTTCAACACATTCGAGGCAAAAATTCGAGAATTTTTGTATTCGTTTGAATTTAATATGTACAGCCAATCATCCGTAGATCCGCAATTGCTAGTTTTCTGCTTTTTGGGCAGCACCATAGGGCTGTTACGTTCCGTAAGCTGATCCTTATCGTTGTTTTGTATCATGTGCAGTTTTTCCACATCATATCCCATTAACGTGAACAGAACTGTAAGAAAGAGATCCCACTCTTGCGCCGGTGAAAAGTCTTGTGGGCCTGGGGCATTTCTAGCGCCGTACCATTTAACCAACAATTGCATCGCCAAGTCTCTTTGCAGAACACTTCGTAATGTATTTAAACATTTAGTAACTGTAAAACATATGTAATCTGAATTAATTTATGATACATGCGTGTGAATAATTTGAATTATTTGCAATATACTTTACCTAAAGGGGACGTACTGGAAACAGGTAATGTTATACGGAAATATTGCTTGTTTCCGCATTCCACGGTTACCTCATTGCCCACAGTTTCTTTCAAAGCGAGAAAATTCGTGTCCAGCAATGAATTTTCCAACAGTATCGGCGGGCGGGCACAATTACCACCTACAGGACTCAGCAAGTGTAAAGCTTCTTCGAATTTAATCTCATGCGAGGCTGTACAGCTCTGAGAGATCAAAGAACTACGTCTCGGAAATGGAGATCCGAGTTTAGGATTGCTATTCGATAAAAAGTAATTGTTGCCCGTAAAATTGGAGAGCATGCCGGATATGTGTAATTTGCCCACGCATGTAACTCCTGTGTATAATGCTATACCGTTTGACAAGTCCACAATTGCTATCATATGCAAATTCTGGAAAAAATGCAATTTTTTAATGTAAATATTAAGTTATTTCAATTGACATTCGATTAACATCTTACGTATATTTCAAATAATTTTGTGTTTTCGTTATTTTAAGTAAAATATACGGATAAATAATATATACTGACCGGCAAACTGATGGCATCCTTAGCGATGATGTTCGTTACCATCCCGAAAATGATCTGTTGTTGTTTATTAGTCTTCTCTAATCTGACTAAAGAGAATTGCGAGCGATTCGGAATCAAATAGCCCAAGTAATTCTGTCCAACAAGATCCGATGTTAAAAAGACCTTTGATGCACGACCAGTATCTCTAAAAAAAATAAAGAAAGAACAATAACATTTTAAAATTTATTCATTATTTAATAAATATTAATAATTTTAATATTAATAATATTAATAATATTAATAATTTTCTCCTTGAAACTTCCTGAAAGCGATATGCATAGTGCGAAATACTTACTTTGACACGCCAACGTTTTCCGTCCACACATGTTCGAGACAGATTTCAGGATACAAAGGTTTGCTTGCGATTGGAATATCTTTCAATCGGATGCTATTGTAACTGGTGGCTGGGCTGTGCGTTTGATTCAAGCCGGTCACCATGATAGTCTGATGTAATCTGCTTTGGAAGATGTTTGAGTTTACAGGTGCTCCAAGTAGAGGAGACATAGCCACCGAATGTGTGGGTGACTGACAACGTGAAATGGTAGCCATCGAACTTTGTGAACGTGAATGCTGTTGCTGTTGAGAAGGCGACGGCCCGCCCGAGTTGGTACTATAGGAGGTGGTACGCGATCCAAACGGCGTATTGGACAATCCTAAACTTATACCGGTGTTATTTGTATTTATCTCCAAGCTTGGAATTCCTGCGAGAGATATCATTTAATCACGTCAGTTTTTCCTATCATTCGCTTCAATCAAATTGTACAATTATTATATAATTATTATTTAGCAGCTCTTATATTACGATATCTAAAGATCAATTGACTGAATTATCGTTTTTTCATGTGGATGAATATGTGTACTTTCACAAAAGTATGTGGATATTTACCAGAAAGGGAAAAAAGAAAGGGACTTAGAGGACCCTTATTTGTGTGGCTTTTGTTGGCGGATAAATTGCTGCCAACATTTAATGGCGACATTGTCGAGTGATTGACGTTCGTGTCGTTACTTCCACAAACTATTTGGCGTTCCTCGGCTAAGGCTTTGCGAATTTTGTAAACCGAATGCAAACCCGTCTTCGTATCGTATACCACCGCAAAGGATGGTTCCGAGTTAGTGAATATAATTTGCTGATTCGACTCGTTCATGTACGACACAGATCCTAAAATATTTAATTCAATTGTATAAGCAATAAAAGTTAATCGGAACATTTAATTTTCATTAGTCACGCGAATGCACGTGATACTTTTGACAATACATGTTCTTCATATTTAATTCCATAAATAAATTGTTTACCATGCTTAATAAGTAGAGGACAAATTTCATCTAATGGATGCATTAATGAAAACGCCACTGGTAAATTATTTTCGTGTTGCGTTGGTACTCTGCTGCTTTCAAACGATAAGTACCTGAAAATAAAATGTATAAACCTAAATATGTTGTAATTAAACGTTTATCTATCATAAAAACACAAGAATGTAAAAACATAAATAATTATCATTGAATTTTATTTTGTGTTTAATTTTTAAATAAATTATATATATACCTCAAATCTGTAATCGGCACTTGAGATTTTTCGAGTATAATTCCATATTTAGTCGGCCACACGGCGGAGACCTGTTGTCAATTGATGATCATGTATTTAAAATTATGTGACAAATTAGTATAAATCTCTACAATTCATTTGATTGTAATAATTTTTTTCATAAAAGAAACGACGATAATAACTATTTCTCTGAATGCTAATTCGCTTTGTTTTTAATAAATTTGTAATTGAAATGAAATCAAATTCACAACATTATAAATCTTTTTGTTATTTGCTTGCAAGTTTTAAGCATTCATCTTCACTATTTTACAAAAAAAAATGCCTTACCTGAAATTGTAAAGCAGAAACATAGTCTTCGCCATTTTCTGTAAAAACCTTAAGAGTATAGGAATCAAGCAAGCAAATACACTCTATAGATTTGTCAACAGCTTCATATTCTTTACTCTTGGTCAAGTGATCTGGGATGCTGGTGTGAAAGGTACACCAAAGTGCATGCTTAATATCAGTTTCACATGTGTAGGTTGCTTTAAGCACGCGAGTGCTTTGATTGCCCTTACAGTGAACCGCTACTTTTCCTGAATAATATAATTCTTCCTCCCCGCATATTTTATTATCGCGTACCAACCATGTCTCTTTCTAAAAATCATGAATTTTTCATTAAATATCATTTTGAAGAGATTACGCATGGAGAAGAATAAATTAGGAGAGAACAGATGTTGGGGAGAGACATAAGCTTTCTTCAAATTTGACTTAATTTTCTATTGCTTTAGCAAAATGATATTCAGATCAACATGTGTGTAACCAGAATTCGATGCAGACAACATCGCTAATCGCGAGCATAAATTTCCAAAATCCATTCTCTCCTCTTTACTATAGTCACTTATTTTGAAATCTTACAGGAGATTTTTCCGATATATTTACTTCGCTAAACCTTTTTAATAGAACATTTTCTCCACCAACCGTTCGATTATTGGACAACTGCTGGCTGATCAGGGAACCAGGATGCTTTAAGATTATCTCTCGGCCACCTGGCTTGTATTCCTTAAAGAAACAACAAGACTTCTTATTAGTAACTTCTTTATCAATCATTTCAAATAATTTCTAAATTGAGTTTCCATCAAAGATGATCATTGAGCTTCTTTGCATTTTATACATATTAAATAGCACAAACGAATATTATGTCATACGTAAATTAGATACAATAGTCGTTCGTTCAACATAATCTAAAAGATTGATTCTATACAATCTAGTCAAACAAAGAGCAAATTAAAGATAAAATATTACTTCAGTTGCAAAAGGCATAAGTCAGAGATATGGATTGATTCGGAAACGTTTTGATCTTACGCTGTGTGAGATGTCAAATCTGAAATGAGACAGTAATCACATTTGTGTTATGTCGCGACATCTCCTTAAAAATGTTTAATACGTACAATAGTAGCAAAAAGTTAAAGGACTGATTTTTATGAATATGCTCTTCTCATATAGTTTGAATAATAAGGATTGTGCAAAATGTTATCATTTACTCAGAACTAAAGCGCAGAAATGCTTCTGTTGCTTTTTTCCTGAGAATTTTCGAATTCTATGGCCAAATCTAACCAAAAAATTCAAATAAAAATCCTTATAACTTTGGATTGCTTCAGTGAATCGACTCCGGCTTTTGTCTTAAGTCTTTCAACATATAAGAACAATCTGTAAAATTTTTGTTAAATTCCCATTATTTA
>NW_012026802.1:1394537-1426464 GCF_000956235.1 Wasmannia auropunctata
TGACTGGAGTTCAGACGTGTGCTCTTCCGATCTTAAAATAATGAGAATTTAACAAAAATTTTACAGATTGTTCTTATATATGTTGAAAGACTTAAAACAAAAGCCGGAGTCGATTCACTGACGCAATCCAAAGTTATAAGGATTTTAATTTGAATTTTTAGGTTAGATTTGGCCATAGAATTCGAAAATTCTCAGGAAAAAAGCAACAAAAACATTTCTGCGCTCTAGTCCCGAATAAATGATAACATTCTGCACAATTCTTATTACTCAAACTATATGAGAAGAGCATATTCGTCAAAATCAGTCCTTTTGCTACTATTGTACCAAACATCCTTAATGCAAAACTCTCCTGCTTTGTACCTATTATTGGCTGTACTTTCCCGTGCTTAGTCGCAGCACAGGATAAATAAATCAATAATTTTGATAATTATTCAGTTATAATCTTAACAAACGACTTTACCACCGGTTCTGAGGCGGCGATCATCCTCTCCCTGGTCTCATCCAGATTTGCTGACTGTGTTTACAAATATTCGCGAGGGAACAACACCCACTTTGACTTTGGTCCCGTCCTACGCGGCGTCGCGCGCGAACGGCACGAGCAGACGCGACGAAAATACTGGAAAGACACCAAAAAAATCGTGAATGAGCACGAGCCACACCATCTTCTAACAATACCGCTCCGGGTTGTGCTCGGAATGCCGCGGAATGCCGGAATGCCGTATGTAATCCGTATGTCAGTATTGTCAGTATGTGTAAACACGAACGCAAGGCTGCGTTCGGAAAACATCGGTTTCCGAAAAACGAATCTGATTGGTTAAGCTGTAATTTGATAGATACAAATTTTTCACACCTTATAGTTATAAGAGCAAGATATAAATATTATTTATAACATAGTACTAAAAAAAAAAGAAACAGATCAAAAAAATAAACAGCCAGAGCCTGGAGATTCGGTCAAAACGAAACGAACTAAGATTAATGTTATTTGATTGGTCGAAGTTTTCATCTCCAACTTGGAATTGGAATTGAATCGTCTGAGACGGGCTTAATGAAATAAGTAGCGAGGTGCAGGCCGTGCAGAGTGCAGGTGATGAGCGCCTCTCAGTGATCTCGTGCTGCATTTTGCTCCCCGTTCGTCTAGACCCGCTCGACACATCGGAGGAAGCGGAGGAAGGGTGTTATGTGACGTTTTACA
The DNA here is from genome assembly GCF_000956235.1 of Wasmannia auropunctata. Taxonomy (NCBI): domain Eukaryota; kingdom Metazoa; phylum Arthropoda; class Insecta; order Hymenoptera; family Formicidae; genus Wasmannia; species Wasmannia auropunctata. The sequence goes on from NW_012026802.1 coordinate 1,395,730, forward strand.
TGTCAACCACGAACGCGTGCGATTCACGATAAATGGCTGGCTCGTTGGGCACGGTCGATTGGGAAGGTAAGACCTCGTCTGTCGCAGGATGCAGCGAGGCTCGCGGGTACCGTTAGACGTTCGAGGAAAAAAAAGCGCCTCGCGATCTTTGTTTACATTGCCAGACAAGTGTCAAATCCGAAAATGCAGGATCACCTTGGATCGCGTGTCATCCTAGATAATGACGTTATTCTCTGTCGTCCCACACGTCATACAGTTTGCGATCCGCTCGCGACGTTGTATTATAAAAAAAAAAAAAAAGAGCGCGCGTGCTTTCTACTTTTGTTGACTCCTTTATTTTTTCACGTCTCGTGCATAGAGATTGCAGCTGAGTCACGCGTGCCGCTGTTGCAGATCTGAGGAAGCAGGCGAGACATCTGGAAAATGAGATCGACGCGAAGCTAGTGGCGTTCAGCAAGCTGGGCATAAACACAGGCGCGAGGCATGTCAGCGCCGATGAGGTCCCTCTCCTGGACGAGGAGCAGGTGTTCGAGAACATGGCGTCGGAGCTCGAGACGCTGCTCTCCAAGGTAGATTCCTCTTTCTCCTGTATATCATAATATATACATACGTTAATGAGCAAACAGATGTATTGATTAAACATTGATCGAACGCAGTTGTTGTCCATAAACGAGAGGATGAGCGAGTTGCAGCCGAACGGAGCAGCTATGTTGCATACGATGCAGCGCCACAAGGAGATACTGAAAGATTACAAGCTGGAGTTCAACAAGATCAGAAACAACTTCACGGCTAGGAAGGACCGCGAGGATCTTCTAGGCAGCGTCCGTAAAGAAATAGAGTGCGTACGAGTATCTGTCATTTATGTTATATACATTGCAGATTATATTATCAATGAAAACTAAATCAATCTTATGTTCTTTTTCGTATAGCAATTATAAAAGTGCGAGCGGATTGAATCGGCGCGAAATGTATGTCAAGGAAAATCAACACATTCACAAGTAAGCCTTGTTAATGATGCTGTGACAAATAACATTGAAATATATTTTATTAATATCTTATATATTTATTTGCATTAAAAAGTTCTGAAAATATTTATATTTCGTAATGTACCTTCTTTTTTTTAGCTCCGACCGATTGATCAATGACCAAATAAGCATAGCGATGGAGACGCGGGATCACTTGATGACACAGAGGCAGGCGTTCAAACGTATACGAACCCGATTCAACGATATCTCCAATCGATTCCCGGCGGTGAACAGCCTAATGCAGAGGATAAATCTACGTAAGAGAAGAGACTCCGTTATACTCGGTCTCGTCATCGGAGTCTGTACGTTTTTAATGCTTCTGTATGCCTTTCACTAGATATCAAAGAATACTTCCATCTTCAAGTAGCGATCACTTCACCGAATTGAATTTTTGCAATACGTTTCACGGTAATCTTAGAACAATACATGTATGTATGTTCTAAGAAAGATATACATACGTTTAAGAGGTACTATGGAGATCTAATAAACACCGTAGGGAATTTAGTATAATAGAGTATGCAAGATTGAATACGTGCTTGAATGATTGAGCAAGTGTATCCTGCCACCACTTGCGTACGAAGTGCACGAAAAGAAGAATCTGTATAGTTTTTTTATACCGAAGTACAAGACGTGGGAATATATGATGTAAGCGGAACTTTCATCCACGTTTGACACGTTAACTTAATAAATGTTAAAATATGATGATCTTTATTCTCTAATAATTGCGCTAATTGTGTGGATTTTTCGAATAATTTTAGAAATCGAAGGAAGGAATACGCGAGGAATATTTATTTATGTATTTCGTTCCTGTGGCGATTTCGTAATCTTATAAGAAAAATAGGTTTTCGTAGGGAGACAATCCTCAGAGATTTGTACATTTTGCGGTAAAATCATTATATTTCGTATCTGTATAAACCAATAGTTTTTGAATTCTGCGTCACTTAACATATTTTGATGATAATAAAAAGGAAAGGATGATACATACTGATTCAGCAGTTTCTTTTTCGTTATGCAAAAAAGGGGGTGTTCAGCGTTAAATCAAATCGTCTCGATGAAACGCAGAATGAGTGTTTAAAAAAAAAAAGAGCTCTCGGACGCGAAAATGGTGAGTATCGTCGTCGTTTCGGGTAAGAATTGGTTTTACATACACAGAGACATTTATACACGCATATATACACTCAGCGCACTCGCTCGTTCGTCGTGAGTCATCCGCGAAAACACAGCACGTTTAGAAAAGGGAATAATCATTTTCACTAGAAAGCGCGACGCCTGTTTCCACGTGTACTAAATATCACATTTATAAATTACCTCTGGAAGATAGGAACTCAAGCGAGATACAATTGTGAACAAAAAAAAAAAAAAAAAAAGAAAAAATACCGAATACAAAACGTCCCGTACGTTCTAAAATTCCACCTCTCTTGCTGCCTCGATTACATATATTTACATTTCGTTTAGTTTCATTAGAGCTTCCTATAAATTACAACTTCCCGTATTAAAATCCTGCGCCTGAATTTTTAATTGCCGTCTGTCGCGGATCGTGGAAATCGAGCTCTGAATTGTACGCGGGTAATACCTTCGACAATCGTATCTACTCTTGCTTCCTGGATCTCGTTAACTTAAAGTAACGCAATAATTAATATTTCACGCTCTACAAATAACCGCGATAGTAGCTAAAAAAACTAAATCTACGACAAAAATGAAATCTTCGCTCTAATGTTAAATATATCGCACTTTCGCCGTTCTTTTTCCGAGCGTCGCGAAAAAGGAGATACTGATATAGTCAATTCAGTAGATATTTTACAATCGGACGTTGTTGCTCTTCCCTCGATCGATCTCGTTTATAAATGTAATATATAGTCGTTAGAGAATCACGCGGTTGTTTCTACTGCGTACTACTGCGGGACGATCCTTTAAGACGATAACTGTGGAAACAGGTGGATGACGAATCTCTCTCTCTCTCTCTTTCTCTCATTCGTCACACACAGACGCATCATACGCACGCTCTTAAGAGTTAAATCACTAAAATGAGGATTCTAATCACGACTTGATGCTAATCAACTGTTCCGATAGTACTCTACGCTCTAAGTCTGCATCTTTGAAGTTCTATTATACCATTAGAGATGATGGATCGCGAGGCCCATATCACCACTCGTTCTTCGAATCTCGTTCAGACGTACAAACGGACACAGACAATCTACATTCAATATACACGCAGGCCGCACTGGTTGCTAGTTTTATGCATCTGAATATAAATATATCGGCTGTATGTACTATTTTTTTTTCAATCTAATTCTTTTTTCCTTTTTTTTATGTTTTAAGGCTAATTAGTTATAGGTGGAGATCGTCGAGAGACGGGGCGATCGTGCAATTTCGGCAAATATCTCGTTGAGGTATATAGGAAGGTATCGGACACTGGACGTTTCTACGTTTCGTTTCAAAATATCGTAAAACCACGCAGAAAAATATAGACGAACAAAAAAAAATTATATGGCTCATTTGCTGAGAAATAAAAAATTCTGGTTTAATGTAATATTTTGGAATATCACAAAAATACTTTCTTATTTTACTTTCATACATATCTTTTTATGTACTGGACTACTATTTAATAGATAATACTCACGAATTGCTTGTCGGAAATGTGACTTTTTTCCTTACAATATCTTGAACGACATGTTGAACAAAACAAAAATCATTTAATAAAAATCAATTTTTTAATCGATTTGTTTTGCCAACAATAAAAAAAGGGAGAAAAAAGAAAATAATAGAACATATAACTTGGCACTTACATTAAGTCGCGTCTTTTAAATTCTGTTAGAATTGAAAAAGCACGTACTTACGATACACATGAGATTACCTCGTCTCTCTAGATCTAGGTAATATTAATGATAGTTTTTTGTAACGGTAGAGCACTAGTACTAGTATAGCAGTAGCAGTAATTTATAGTAATAATGGTAGCTATAGTAGTAACGGTAGCAGTAGCATGTGTATGCGTTTAACGCCTTTCTAATTGTCCGATCGATTTAACGACCAAACAAAAACCGAAGCTATCGCGTATACCTCTATACCTTCCGAAGAGGACCGATTGCCTCGACCGCACTTTGCTATTCTCGATTTTCGTTCCCTCGATATTATCACGTTTAACTGAAAATACTGGCACTACTCTACGATAACAGTCGATGCTCTTCGGACGTTAGGCGCTACGGGCTAGCTTAGAACTGAACGCGTTCCTAAAATCGTGGACTATTAATCGATTATACTTCGCATTACCTACAAGGAAAATACTCTGCCACTCTCTCTCGTGCTCTGTCATTCTTCTAAGCGATTACTCTCTCCCGCGGTACAGTCGGGACAAATAGAGTATTCATCCTATACTACGTGCCACACGTGCTACGTCCGTCTGCTAGAATTTCATGGGCAAAAATATGATAAACGGCGACGACATAAAAAATAAACTTCCTTTTCTAATTATAATCAGCGTGGCAGGGGCACGTATATATAATATATATAATATGGGAAATGATAAAAAGAATCTAACTACTTAGAAATCTACGTTGGTATGTGGCGGGTGAATGCTACAATTTATCGCAAACGATTGCATAGACATGACAAAGAAATAAGCAGCAAGTTGTGATCTTAGCCTTGTCGATGGTTAATCGGAAGCGTTTAGTCGTATTTGTCACGCTGATTAGTAGATTCAATTCGGAATCTACTTGGTGCCACGTCTTAACGATTCCAGGCAAGTAATAAACACGGACATACGTAATCACGCGGTTGCGCTCGTAATTCACTCCTCTTCTCGCGTTTGGACGAAAGATTTAGGAAAAAAAGGGTCTTCCTACAGTCGCGGCATGTTACATCACGTTGAGAGTCTCGCTTGGTCCTAATTCATATCTACAACGATAAAGTAATTTTATTATTGCTCGCGGAAATTATCTCTCGAGAAGGGAAATCTTACCCTTGAGACTCGGCGCTTAGAACGTCTGCTCCTCCGTCTTCTCCGCGTCGGAGGAGAGCGCTTGACGCAACGGCTCCATGCAAGATTTCGGGATAAGCGTCCCGACAATTTTCAATCCTTCATCTATCACGGACGAAAAAAATTGGAAATTGTTGTAGACACTTTCAGATCAGATCTTATCGGAACGTTAATAAAAAAAAAAGATAATAGTACTTAAACTCGACTTACCCGTACGCAATCGTATAACTTGCATCTTAGAGTTATGCCTGGACCGTGCGGCGAGCACATTTTCGACGCGGCTCCAAACGCTCAGAACCGAACCAGCCAATATATTATAGGAACGTCTTCTTAGCCCCACTTCGCAATCTATGCCGAGGGTGGCATTTTTACAGTTGCCACTCCAATACGCGTGCGAACACGTGTTCACAGAGGCCTCGTACTGCTGTATCCAATGCGATTCCGCCTCGTCTGAGCTCACCTTCTTGTACTTCTTCTCTAATTCGCCTAGAGTCTCTTGTCGTATCTGCAGACCAGTATTGGGCCTGTACAATACAATACGTAATCATTATTCCAATGTCAAGAATTATAATGCATTTGTTCGCGATAAATTGTGGTAAAGTGGATACAATAATGATTTTCAAAGACTGTACCTGTACACCATATAAAACTGATCCTTCTTGCTTTCGGACTTCTTCTTGGTGCTGCTGTCCACCACAACTGCGAGAATAGCCGTCTGTTTGCCATTGCGGATCTGATGACTCAGATAGAAACCCTCCTTGGCTCCAGTCAGCTCCACAAACTTTTCCATGACTTCGGACCAGCTCATACCACGTTCAACGTGAACTACGTGCAGTTCCGTTGGCGCCTTGCCGGTCGCGTGCTTCCGCAGAAACCGGAAAATACGCACCCTGCGAACGTTCTCGCCTGCTGTACCGAGATCAAGAATACCCATGTCGAAGAGACCGGTCTTCTTGGCCTGAGTCACAATGGCGTTGAGCGTGTCGGTGAAGTATTTGAACAGACGATTTTGCAGATCGACTGGCATCCCGAGGATTCGATTCAGGAACTTCGACATGTTGTTGTAATCCTTGTCGAGCGTGAGCACGCCAGGCGAGTTCTCGCTGTTGCAAATCAAACCGACGCCTACTAGCGCGTCCGCCACGTCCTTGAAGAAATCACCGTGATAATCCTGAGGTGGTGGTACCAACGGCGGCTCATATCTAAAATTATCAAATCGAGTTAGAACACTCATATTTCGTATAGATGATTTTTCAGTGTATTTTAACTTTTTAATACAAACCCCATTATGGTCTTCATCGTCGCTTCCAGAGCCGCGCGACCGTACTTGTTGTCGATATTGAATTGCGAGAGATCTCGGGTCTCCGTCGCGCGACGATCGCCGTGCGTTAGCGCGCCCAGACTTTCCAGACGCTTCGCGACGATCGAGGCGAATCGCCTCTCCCCGGCCAAATCCGATATAAGAAATATATATTCCGGCGCGTTGACCTGATTCGATCGATGCGTTCGTCCGAATTGCTGTATCGCTCTGTCCGCGCTCCACGGCAACTCGAGCGTGATATGCACACGTCGCATTTGATTCCTAGCTCGCCTGTCGCTCTGTAGCGATATACCGCTACTGGCCGCTTCGGAGATTATCGCTACGGTTTTCTCGCCGTCCATAAACCTGAAGCATACGAGGATATTCGATTGAGCATCAATATTAAACTCTCGAAGGATTGATATAGATGATGATCATTATAGAAAATAATGTCATCCTAATAAATCTTAAAAATTTGTGCGGAAAGAGTGAACGCAAAATTATTCACGTAACAATTTTTACTCAATACACACCTTTGTTTCTCCGTCAAATTAAGAGTTTCTAAAGGAACATCCACCTCTGACCTGGACTCGTACTCTATTCCACCGTCCTCCCTTTGCACGACACGACCCTTTCTACCCGTCATTTCTGCGACGTTTTCCGGTCCGCCGAGTTCGTCTATCAATTGGTCTAGCGTATTTGGCGGCAATCGCTCGCCAAGAGCCTCTATTTGCGATAATAACTCCTCCTTCATGCTGCAAGCCCTTTCGATGGCGTCTCTAGGCGGGGCCTGATTATGAGGCACACCTCCGCCCATAGCGCCCATAGGCCCGCTAATCGCCGTGTCGCCATTGCGCTTATTTTTATTGCTCGACTGTTTATGCACCAGCATCGACTGGATTTTATCCTGCGTGCTCAAACGTTTCTTCGCGGGTTTCTTCTGCCCTTTCTTGCCCTTTTTCTTTCGCCTATCCCAGGGATCTAAAGAAACATGAGAAATACATAGTTCTGTAAATTCTTCTTCAACCACAATGTAATAATTTCAACTGAAAAAAAAAGAGGTCTGGTTGTAGAATAAAAATTTATAAGATTGACATTTACCAACGTCGGAATCGCTGTCGCTGAAGAACGGATTAAAATCGGAGCTGACGTTACTCTCTTCGTCCGTGTGGTGATCGTCCTCACTTTCGGTGCCACTTAATTTGTATTCGGAGCCGGAACTGTGAGCGCCATTCCTGTCCTCGTCCGATATCTCATCTTCCGACGACCAGGACCGCACTTTCTTCGTCGCACGTTGTGCCGCTTGCCGGATCGGCTTCCTCTTGCTGCCTCCCGCAGAACCGCCAGCACCGTCCATATCGTCGTCGTCTAATTTGAATTTTGGCGGTTCTAAACCGAGAAGACGCTGAATGCGATTACGATCCGGTGCGGGAAAATGTTTTTCCACTAGCGTTTGCAGTACTCCTCTGTAAATGATCATTAGATACATTAGCAATATAAATTTACACTCCCCAAGATCCTCTCTTTAATTTTTAAAACGCCACTGACTTTGCGGTAGAGACGAAGTCGCTGAGTTCACCGTCGTCACGTTCCAACTGTTCCAAAGTACGTGCCTCGCCGGTAGACTGTAAACCGATCACCACGCATTTGCCACATTTGACCGCCTCACGAGCCACGGATACCGCATGTTTCACCTTCGCGGCGATACAAAGATACTTGAAGAAACGTTGATGCGCCGACCAGAATTGGCCCCACATTGTCTTCTTCATGCGATTCTCCGCGTCTATCAGCTCTGCCGCTTCCTGGAACCTCTGCATCGCTTCCACCCACTAGATCGAAATAGATCGCGTCGTGATTACGAATAAAAGATTTAATAATAAGAGCGTTTATATCCTTTCACCTTTGCATAACTCACCAGTCGCACTGAATGATCGTAAACCTTCGTGAAATCCTTGGAAAGAGGCACCTCCTCGATCTTGAAGGCAACACCGTGAAAACTCAATTGCCGAGCGATATACATGCCGCGCAGCTTCATGTCCATCGCTACGATCTCCATCGCGCCGACACCGCGCTTCTCCACGGCAGTGATAAAACCGTTGAACTCCGGGAAAGGCGTACCCTCACCCCACATACCCAATCGAACCATGTAGGCCATGTTGCGAGGCTCAGAAGCGCCGGTTGCGCTGGCATATACGACCCTAGCCTTCGGAAGCTTATTCTGCAGTTCCAAGACAGTTAATCCTGCAAAGGTTTTATATCATCGATAAAATGAAGCCATTAGCCGTGTAAAAACGCTTAAAAAAATAATCTTTGCGTAAGAAATCCCAACCTGTCTTCGTAGGTTTTGAACTTCCGGTAGGGCACAGATTCTTCGCCCGGTGACACTCGTCGAAAATTATCAGACCGTCGAAATCTTCGCCGCACCATTGCAACAACTGTTTTAATCGGCTCTTGTATTTCCCACCGCTCTGCGACGATTCGCCAATTAATGCAGAATACGTGCTAAAGATCACACCCTTCTTCACGTTACCGTTCACAGCTGACGAGATTTTCGCATATTTAAATTTATTCAAAGGATGTACCTGCAATCCCGATTTAATCATTGTAGTTTGATTTGATTTTCATTATTTCAAATAATTAAAATGTATAATTAATATTCATCGCGAAATCAAAGTTTTGATATTCCGACAATATATTCGATACAATTTGACACAGATAAGTTACGTACTTCTATTTTCGATGCACCTATGTCCTTCAAATCGCGCTCGGCGTCGTATTTGAGGTCGTTCGACACCGACACCCAGATGGCACGTTTTCGACCCTTCAAGTAATTCTCGAATATAATACCGGCTATAGTCCTGCCCTTACCAACACCCGCACCGTCGCCGATCAGAAATCCGGCGCGTGTGCCGTCGGGTAAGAGATGCTCGTGTTGTTGAGAGGTGTACGTGATGGACTCTAGTTGAAGGGCGGAGAGCGCACCGGTTCGTATCGACTCCTCCGGTATGGAGAGCTTGTACCAAACGTCCGTTGGCTCGACGCTTGACAATGATGCCGTTTCCACAACCGGATCAGGATGCTTTCGCCCGAGTTTCACTGTTGATCGTAAACTTTAATAATTAAAACAAACAGCGCAAATGAATTAAAAATAAATTAAAAGAAATATTGATCGTACGTTTCATTGGCATATAATCGGCATAAGTCTCAGCGACACCCATATCTTCGTCGTCTACTTCTTCCTCCTCTGGAATATTTGGTTGCATTAATTTCGTTGGATCACCTGCATTCATCCACATCTGTGACACCGTTTTCCCTGTAATAAAATTACAAATATGAGTTTACAAGTATGAGTTTACCTCTTAAGATGTTCATTATCAGACTGATGTTTTTTTTATCAGACTATTTTTATTAGAGTAACGCAAATACCTGGAAGTCCTGCCCAATTGGGAATTCCACTTTGATTGAGAAACTGTACAAAAGGATTGACTCCCATGTTCATTCCAGGCATACCCATAAAACTACCCATTAAAGCGTTCATGTCCATACCTAGGAAATAATTAATTTAATATTATTGTAATATAATCAATGCATGTATATTATCACAAACAAAAATGACAATTTAAAATATTTATAAATTTTCAAATTTTTGTGATATAAACCTAATATTAAATTTCCTCTCAAATTATTTTTAAATCAGCACATAAAAATTCTCTTTTTACTTTATATTCTCATTTATTATTTGACATGTATCAGAGTAAGATCAAATTTAAGTATATTAATAAACATTAATTAAAACTCATCAGTATGATGTATGTGCATAAATAATATTTGTACATACATCTTGATATAAAAAAGAAACATTAAAACCTAAATTGCAGAAAAAAAATTTTCGTATAAAATTCAATGACAAAAAAACAATACGTACTTGATTGAAGGAAAGCAGCAGGGTTGAATCCTGCTGCAAGAGCTAATCCAGGTGGAAAACCAGCAGGATAACCACCAGCTGCTAACTGATTCAGTTGATTCAATTGATTCGCGTTAACAAATCCACCAGCCGATGGGGTGCTTTGAGATCCTCCTACATGCACCATTTCGTAACCTGGTGGTGTAGCTTTAGTCACTAATCCTCCAGGAATTTTATTACCAAATTTTTGGTTTAATTCTAAAAATAATTATAAAAAAAAAAAAATAATTTTTTATAAAAAATAAACAAAGCATATATTGGCATTACTTTAAATATTATATATATAACCAACCGTTTAACGCCCCCTGAGTTTTATCCAAAGGATTTATCGACAAGTCCGCATTCGGCAATATCGACTTCTCATCTTTGATACTTCCAATTACAGCGGCAGTTGCAAGATCTTTACCCCCACCTAGTAAAAATAGTTTTTTGTATTAAGTTTTAAAATGTTATGTAAGAGTAATTGCATTATCTTGTGTAAAATAAGGGTTAGAATATTTTATTAGAATATTATTTATTAGAATATTATTTTATTAGAATAAAATATATGCAAAGTATAAATATTTCATAAATTTACCAGGCACTTCAATTTTATCAGGATCTTCTTCATCGTCGAAGTCACTCCCACTGGTATCATCGCTAACTCCATCATCATTTTTTGTTGCCTGCAAAAATGCATGTCATAATCTTAACATATATTAAAAAACATATATATTAGAATTAGAACATATATGTTCAAAGGTCATAATGAAGATTCCACTTGAATTATAAAAGCGGAATCAAAAGAAAGATACAAAAGAGAACAAAAGCATATAATTCATCTATAAGAATACTCGTTTATGATAAAACTATAGCGTTCAATTTGTCAAAAATTAAATTAAAAAGTAAATATTAGAATTAGAATTGTAAGATTGATAAAAGGTAATAATGAGAGTTATTAGCCATACGGTGTCAATTGCAACAAAAGATGCGAGTCCTTCAAAAGAACAATAAAAGATCTGTTTTTTTTTACAGCTGAACTAATGTACCTACACTCTTTGTACTAAAATACGTTTGATATTTGGTGAGAAAAAAAGTTCTAAAATAGTCCAGAGAATAGCAAACTGTCCTAAAGTTATCTAAGTAAATATTGGAATCATAAATCAATTATTAAAATCTAATTGGCATTCTGCTGCAAATTTCAGTGACACCTTAAATGAAACACGCATCATACAGATACACGTCAAATTCGAAGTAATTAATAATTGATCGAATTCCTATCGACGAACAAACGATCGATTGTAATCCCGATCGCGTGGTGACTCATTAGGACGTGAATCCCTGCCGTTCGGCATGAGAGAGCAAAAAAAAAGGGCGTCATGCACAGGAGTGTCTCTAGGTTAGTTGCCCCTCTACGTAGAGACGAGGGAAAACGGGTACAATCGGATTACACGCTAGCCCGTAACAGGAAGCGCGTGCTCTGGACTTGGAAATGTACCGCCGTCTCCCTCTCTATCCTTCTTTTCAATCTTTCTCACGGAATTGATAATAAAAAAAACCTACCATGACAAACCAAGTGCCCGCGAGACCTCGCGCGCTATCTCGTCACGACGTGTGGCGACGTGCTAGGACAACGAGGACGACGACGACACTCCGGCGAGCGCGTAATCTCGCTGGTGTACTCCGAGAGGATGTTCGCGGGTCCGAGACGAGCGAGTGACGGGATATCTTTTTCGTTCTTTTTTTTTCTTCTTTCGAAACCCGGTTCAAGAATCGAGGAACGCGTGCAATGTCAAGCGAGCATCGCCGGATATTACATATGCGACGTGTTCTTGCGCGAGCTACGAGATCGGCGCGACGGACTTTGACGATCCACGAGCGAGCCGGTCCATTTCACGCGGTTGTCGTCGTCGTTGGTGAAGCAACGTTCGCGCGGTTCACAGCTCGAGAGCGCGTTCGCTCGACTGCACGGCTGCCGCCATCTTGAACCCCGTCCCATCGCCCGGCATTCTCCCCTCCCCCGCGCGCCCTTCCCATGCCAACCCCAGCGTGAGAACGGAGCAATGTATAAACGCGGATACAAAAACATACGCGCGCCCGTCCGGATCGCGCGTCGCCGCCGCCCGGCGGCGCCACCGGCCGGACGCGCGCTGTTGCCGGATCCCGATCGCGGCGAAGAGAAAGGGCAGATTCGTAGGGCGCGCGAGCCCGAAAAATCGCCGCGTTTTCACGACCGGCCGCTACCGGCTCAGGGCGGGAGGGAGGGAGGGAGGGAGCGCGAGATTTGTTCCCGGCGGCCGCGGCTCCGGGAAGAATGTCGCGAGAAAACGGGAGCGGTCGCGGGGAAATCCGACGTCCGTCGGCGTTTCCTTGATCGAAACGCTCTCGCGTACTCCCCGCATGATTTTTAAATTAGAGATCGCTCCGGGAGATTCGCGACGAATCTCCCCCGAGCGATTCCAGTATTCGATATTCGTTACAGAATACGGGGATCTGCAGGTCGAGGCGCGTTTATTAGGTAGTCGGTTGTTTGCTTGCGACCGGTGCTATTTAAAAAAAAAAAAAAGAGTATCAATTATGTATTAGTTTCGTCGTTTAGTGCACGTACCATTTCTAACGGGCGATTCCAAAATTCACGACGTCGTCTCGCGTCCTACGTGTTCGTGAAGCGCTACGTGGCAGGCCCGAACGATCGGCGGGTTAAGCGCAGACTTTGGCGGCGTTTTTTAACGTAGACCTGTTTGTTCGAGCACGTGTATACGGCGATTACAATGCGACTGCGACGACGACACCAGACGACACACGAAGCTGCTGTATATCACCATCGACGAGGCGCTACCGAATGACGCCGGTCGGACGAAAATTCGCGCGACTTGCCCGCCTCGTGAACGAGCCGCGCCCTCTTGGAAAATCCTGCGGCCGGAGTAAGAAACGCTAATCGGAGCACGCGCGAATGATAACTGCAGCATAATATTTTTACAGAAATACATGATACTTTCGCATTGCGAGTATGCATGGATATCCGATGAACATCGAGATAAGAGTAGATTATAAAATCAATGCTGCTTCACAGGCTAAACGTTCGGAATTACGTCGGCGACAAGAACAGTCGGTAATGTGCTCTGCTATTATCTTCGAAACCACCAGATTCGCGGTGACCCACCGGCGGATTCCAAGGGACCACGCCGTCCGCGCGTCACGTATCCGCGCGTTCCCGGGCGTACGCGCGGGGGCACGGCGACGGCGGGCGTACGCTTGGCAACGCCGCCGCTGCGTGCGGCGCTGATCGTTAGGCGAATTTAAAGTATTCGCGCTAAAAAGAAAAGAAGCCGCACCGGGCGAATTCGGCGCGCGGCGGCCGAGCGGAGCCGCGCGAGCGCGAATTCCGCGTGGCCGCGCGTCACGCGGGACTCCCGGCAGCGTCGCCGACCGACGCGAGTCACTCGCGCGTCGCTCCCCGCGGCGCGACGGCCGATAAATCCGTCTAAAAAATAATATAATATCTACGCGAGCGAGCGCGCGCGGCGATCGATCCGCATTGCGCGCTGCCAGTGGCGCCGCGGCGCGGCACGCGCGCCAACTAGCCGTCATCGGGCGGTAATTTCATTCCCCGCCCCCGCGCGTATCGCCAGGCAGCGATAACTCGATACGCGAATGATTCATTATTTAATGCCGCCCATTGAATTGCGTTTGGGACTGTTAATGAGCCAACGGTAATTAGATTGAACATAATACATTTGATTAGAATCCTTTTTGAGCAACGGAACTTATTCGTGCACACTAGACTTCGTCTAGACTACAGTTATTTTATTATTTACCAACTTAAGAGAATGTAAAAATATAAGAATTAAAAATAATTTTATATATCCGTTGCAGCAGGAGAAACACGTTCCCGTTTCTCTCGCGACGTATAAATTACGACAGATTAAATTTCCGTTTCAGACATTCAAGCAATTTACGCGTTGCAGTCGTGGAATAATTTCGTGTTATTGATCGTACAACGGGCATTATGAATGCTTCAAGCAGGCATTTTAAAATTTGCTTCGCATCCGGTCGTCGCACTCGTCGCGCTCGACATTGTCCAATGACAAGCTCCGTTTCCTAGGGACGTTTCCCGTCCTCGGGCGAGATTCCCAGGAGGCGCGTTCTCCTATTGGACGTCGGGTAACCGTCGTGACGCGTCATCCGTGTAACGGAACGTATCGCGGCGGACGCAACATGGCGGCAGTGGCGGCACGTCGCTTGCTCGGCGTTGTTTGTGACATCGCACGTCGTCGGCTCCGCGCCCGTGGGAGCTCGTGAACCGCGTTCGCGGGGTGTATCGTGCGCGCGACGTCCCCGTCGCTCGTGAAACGACGCGACGCCGCGCGACGACGCCGGCGAGACGAGGTGACGTCTTCGCTCCCGTCGTGTTGCTGCCAGTGTCGCCCGCGGTCGGTTCACTCCCAAGTTACTCTGCCGTCCCGTTTTCGTGGCTCATCATGCGACGGGTGACCCGCGCGACGTCCCACTGCGTGGGAAATCGCGCCGTCGGCGCCGCGAGAGGTGAGAATACGCCGCGCGACGACGCTCTCACTCAAGCATTTCGCACCGGCCCCGCCGGAGGCAGGTTATGTTTTCGATGGGTCTCACTTCCTCCCTCGCTCCATCTTGAACGCTGTCGCAGAAGACGCTGGCGGCCCTCCCTTTCTCCTCCGCCGCGCCGTCCATCCGCGACCGCCTCCGTTCCCTGCGTCTCGACGCGCGCAACATTTATCGCCTATTTTGATGCGCGTCGAATTCTCTGCAGTTTGATTGAATATCGCGAGACGACGGCCGGGATGCTCGTCGCGGCACCGCCGTTTCGACGACGACGGTCCTCGCCGTCACGCTCGTGACACACGCGGAACTGGGCTGGAGCATCGGGTTAGAATTCTAAACTAACATGGAGTACGATAATTGGGATGACAGTTTTATACGGTTATTCCGCATGGAGCAGTGGGATTAGCTTTCGACCGTGGTTTTCTTCCGGATTTTTCTACGCTTCTTTTTATCTTCTTTCGCGATTTCGAATTAAGTAGCTTTATGGTCGCTGTATAAATTTCGAATCGATCGTCATTTCACTCGTCGAATTGTCGTTGCTCTTTTTTTATCTCTTTTGCCTCCTAATGCCTTGGAACAACCTTAAACACAATGAGTTCTTTGTTAGAATTGTTTATGAATTTCATCCAGAGCTTTATCAATATCAATATTATTATTTATTATTTTAACACTGTACAAAAAATTTATTTCTTATCATCATGTACCTTAATCATGCATATTTTTGTGTTCTATATATTTTACATATTTAATATATATGTATATCATTGATTATATAATAAGTTATAATTTTATCAATCTCAGAAATTTATATTATTATTAAAATGTTATTAATAATTGACACAGGAAAACGGAAGAATGGAATAATAAAAAATGGCGCAAAGACTTTAGCAAGCAACGATGCAAGTTTACTGAAAAATGAAAACAAACTGGGTACCACCGAACAAGTGACAAATAAATTTGACAAAACGCAATCGGTACTAGAAACATGCAAATCTTCTATACAAAAAGTTTACTCTTATAATCAAGTAAGTATTTCTTGTTAAAATTTATATTTTAAAAACAATTGTCTCTTCATTAATATCTGTGCATAAATAAATTACAAAATATATATCAAATCGCATGTCTTAATAATTGTATATAAATAAATTACAAAATATATGTATCAAATCACATGTACTGCAATGTAATTTCATTTTTGCTACAGGATTCAAATGAAGTTACGAAAGGGAAAAGTCCGCTTACCCATCATCTTTTCGATAATGCGCAAACTGTTTCGACTTGTGTTCAAGTGAAGGAGGAGATTACCCCTTATGTAGAACAATTCAAAACCGACGGTAATAATCGCAATTCTGTTTATATACGCAAATATATGCATCTTTTCTCTTCTTAATTTAATTTACGATATGTAAAGAAATTGATTTTCCAGAGACACCAGTAGCTGTTCCAGTTCACACGCCTTCTACGCCACATAGAATAAAGATGCCATCGGAAGATTTAGATGACGGAGCTACAATTACTACTAAGGAAAAGCAATCTGTGATTACATTACTTAGTCCGCTACATGTGAAAAAGCCGGCTCCACGCGGACGTAAAAAAGGAACTTCCAATCAGTCCCTCGGCCATCGCCTGTCAAAGCCGTCGGGCGTCGCGACAAATCACTCGATTACCGACTACTTTCCGGTACGTCGTAGTGTACGAAAGAGCAAGAAGATTGTGTTAGAGGAGAAGCAGCGTGATCTAGAAAATAAGGTGCTCTGCCAAGTGGAGGATGGTTTAGAGGTACGAACCTGTGTATACAATCGAGTTCTAATAGGAATGCTAGTTTGCACATTTTAAGCAACTGAAACAAATTGTCAATCTCCTATTACAGGTCAAAAACTTTTCGGGTAAAGGTCGCGGTGTTATAACGACACGAGAATTTGCCAAAGGCGAGTTTGTAGTGGAATACATTGGCGAACTGATCAACCAGGTGGAGGCGAAGGAGCGTGAGGAGATGTACGCGCAAGATCAAAATACCGGATGCTACATGTATTACTTTCAACATCGTAATCAGCAGTATTGGTAAGAAAATAATATTGTTCGATAAAATAATCTTTCTATGATCCCGTAGTCATTTTGATTGAGACATAAAAAATTCGTGTACATGCTAACATATGTGGCTTTTTATTTCAGTGTTGATGCAACTGCGGAGACGAAAAAACTTGGCAGGTTGGTGAATCACTCGAGAACCGGCAATTTAATCGCGCGGATCGTCGAGGTTAACTCAAGACCGCATCTGGTACTTACGGCGAAGGAGGACATACCGATCGGCGTGGAGATATCGTATGATTACGGTGACCGAAGTCGCGAGTCCATTCGTCACCATCCATGGCTGGCGTTATAACACTTCCAATTAGAATTGAGATAGATCTTCTGTACAATCGCGTTACATTGTACAAAAGATTTATTTCAATTTACGTTCCTCCTATGAAGGAACTTATATAGCAAGTGTTGAATTTTTATCTGTACAAATTGTTTTTACAGGCGAGGCGCGGTGTACTCGGCGATTAAACACGCGCCTTTGCGAAACGCTTCTACGAAAGCCGGGATCAGATGAGGCACATACCAACATGGCACATGAGATTTATCGATATTTAAATTGCGTAATCGTGCAGACAAATCTCGTAGCATGTGCCTCATCCAATCCCGAATGTGGTATTTATTGACAGCGATTGAGCTGGGACTTTCTATATATATATATTAGATCAAGAGTTCCTAGTTGAAGCGATTGTGATACGTAGCTACGAAAGAACGACGTATCTCTCTTACCTTCCCCCAAGAAATACATGTACATATATATGTAATCATAACAGTGTGACTCTATTGACGAAAAGGATCTTTTTGTTTCAAGTATTTGTGCAACATAATAGCTTTGAGTGCTTCACTGCCACATAGATGCGAGAACTTGGTTTCTCGAAAGACAATTGTATATAGTCTATACAAATGACATGTGCGAACTATATTCCTCGATTGCTAATATATCTTCCTTGAAATAACTGCACTAAGAAAGAAAAGTAGAGAAATAATCATTACATTCTCACCTTCATTTTGTTATCAACTATTTATAGCACGCACGCACACACACATACACACACACACACACATATACACACGAATTACGCATAATAATTTAACATTATATCGTTCACGTACTTTTACATTGCCGTTAGTTTGTTTTGTTATTATGCAAACCTACTTTGTAATTTACAATTAATGTTCAGTTTTTTTTAAGAATAATTAAGCCTAATCTGCCGATCTTCCCCCATTCCTTTTTTTCGAACCTTCGAGTTTAAAGAGAATAATTCTAAAATAGGCATATATACATAATATATACAGAGGGGTAACAATTTTTAATAAACATTTTTTATGCTATAGATGAATTTTACATCTGTTGATCATGTTTACTGCACATCTTTTGTTGCACGCAAGAAATTTTTGTAGCTTCGCACATTATATACGAAATATATACACGATTTATTTAAAGTTGCAAAATTTGTCAAATATTCTATTTTCTCTCCAAGATTTGTCATTTATTGTAAGCAACTTGTTTTTTTTTATATATATAATTTTCGCGAAAAACGATTGTTAATTAAAATGTACTTTGTCGTAGCAATATAGCTGATATCTTTATTCTGATTGTAAATAAAAGAATTGCAAACGACTTTGTTTCAGGAAAGAAATTGTATAAACAATTGTCAAGAAGAAAATCTGACGTTTAATATTTTTTTTCGTTACACGGCATCTGTAATTAATTATAATTCGCGTATGTAATTAAAAAGACATAGGTAATTCACAAGGCTCGGTGGAATTCGTATGACGTTACTCGTTAAAATGTCAACTTCATTCATAATTCTTCTTTAACTAGAGAAATTTTGAAGATTTTACGTCAAACCGCACACACATGCACGCACACAGCTCCGCCCGATATGCCCGACCCCTCAATGATTTCACGTATAGCTATATGCAAATTTTCATTGATGCCGACGTGCGCGGTGGCGAGCGCGGTTCAGACGGGCAGGGAGGGGGGGAGGAGGGTGGTATTTTTTACGTCACGTTGGCGAAAGCGCTGTGTGAGCAGTGTGAGTGGGAGTGGGATACGTTCGGACTACGGAGGGAATTGACAAAGAGAAGGGACGGCCGGTTATTGATTCCGCCGATCTACGCGCGTACGGCAGTCACGGCACACATGTTTTTGACGTTTGTGAGCACGCCGATCCGGATGGACAGCGGAGCGATTTCGCGCGCCGTGCTCCGTGCGATGGCCTGAGACCGAACGGCGCGCGTTCGCCGTCTCTCGCTGGGTGCGCGTCAAGTACGTCTCCTCGTCAGGCCGTACCCGCGGCCAGCCGTTGACTTCGGAAGAGCCGTTGATCCCGTCCCTCCGACCGCCCGCCCGCACGCGCGCGGGGGTGTTATGCCGAGCCCGACGCGGAGGAGCGTCGTAGTAGGTTAAGCTCCGTGGGCCAAGGTCCGCGTCTACCCCGCCGTTGAATGAGACGCCGCGTCCGCGGCCGCGCGAAAATGGACAACGTGGCGACCGCCGAGTGTCTGACCCTGGATTTCGGCCCGTTCGAGACGGTGCACCGATGGCGGCGCATGCCGGAGTGCGACGAATTCGTCGGCGCCAGGTAGGCAATCCGCGGTGTCCGCCCGCACTTGCTTCATGTACGAGTCCAGCTCTCCCCATTCCGTACTGCTTCCACGTACAATTTTCAAAGGCGTCAATGTCTCGACGCAATTTATATTTATACGTTCGTTCAGATAAATTTTTTGTTCGGCGTTCCGAGAATAGACTTGCAGGAAGTAGCTGTCAACAGTGTAATCCGATTGATTATCCCTTTTCTTCCGTCTTCTTCCGTGCAGGCGCAGCAAGCACACCATCGTGGGATACAAGGATGCTATTTACGTTTTCGGCGGCGACAACGGCAAGAGGATGCTGAACGATCTGCTGCGCTTCGACGTGAAGGAGAAGTCCTGGGGCAGGGCGTTTGCAACCGGCACCCCGCCCGCGCCGCGCTACCACCACTCCGCAGTGGTTCACGGCTCGTCGATGTTCGTGTTCGGCGGTTACACCGGGGACATACACTCCAACTCCAATCTTAGTAATAAGAATGATCTGTTCGAGTATCGCTTCCAGACTGCTCAGTGGATAGAGTGGAGATTTATTGGAGTGCAAGTATCACCTATATCGCAAGAATTTCCTCATTTCTAACATTTCCTCTTTTATTTTATGGTATTCTTTTAATCAAACTTATTTAACTGTAATACATTTACAGGACTCCAGTGCCCAGATCTGCTCACGGTGCCGCTGTATATGATAATAAATTATGGATATTTGCGGGCTACGATGGCAATGCCAGATTGAACGATATGTGGACAATATCATTATTGGTAGGATATGTTTTTTTTTTTTTTAATAGATGCTTTATAAATGTTTCCAAAATATATTTAATAAATATGTGATATTAAGTTCACATAAATCCATATATCAGTTTTAATTACACTCATTCGATGATGCCTGTCATTAGCCTGGTGATTTCAAAGCGTGGGAGGAGGTCGTTCAGGTCGGCGAACGTCCACCGACGTGTTGCAATTTCCCCGTCACGGTGGCCCGAGAATCAATGTTCGTTTTCAGCGGGCAGAGCGGAGCTAGGACAACTAACAGCCTCTTCCAGTTTCACTTCAAGGAGAGACGGTAAATTTCGTTGTAACGCGCGTAAATTGCATTACGTCGTAATTCGCGAGCTCGCGTGGATTGTAAATTTATCTTTTCTAGGTGGACACGCATATCGACGGAGCACATATTGCGTGGCGCGCCGCCGCCTCCTGCACGACGATACGGTCATACGATGGTCAGTTTCGATCGTCATCTCTACGTTTTCGGCGGTGCGGCTGACTCGGCTCTGTCCAATGATCTTCATTGTTACGATCTCGATACACAAACGTGGAACGTTCTCTTACCGTCCACAGATAGCGAGGTAGGTGACTAGCAAAGATGAATTCAAGCAAAGGCAAACGATTATTGACGGGAACGAATATAAAAAGTTTTTTTTTACAAACTATTTACTAATAGAACGTATTTCTCAATGTAAATTTGTACTTATTCTACTCGTGGCGCAATGCACATTTATTGACAAATAAATTTGCTAATTTGTTCGCGCTCTTTGCTTGGTCTGGAGGCTTCACCTTGATGCATCTGTCTTTCACAATGACATATGTTGCAAGAGATTTTATTTTAATGATGTATAAATACGCGCCTACAGGTACCTCCCGGTCGGCTTTTCCACGCCGCCGCCGTGATTGGAGATGCGATGTTCATTTTTGGGGGAACCATAGACAACAACATACGCT
Organism: Wasmannia auropunctata; assembly: GCF_000956235.1. Lineage (NCBI taxonomy): Eukaryota > Metazoa > Arthropoda > Insecta > Hymenoptera > Formicidae > Wasmannia > Wasmannia auropunctata. Next base: position 1,416,942 of record NW_012026802.1, read on the forward strand.
CCGCCGAGATGTACCGCTTCCAATTCTCGTCGTATCCCAAATGCACGTTGCACGACGATTTCGGCAGGCTGCTGAGTATGAGCCTCTTCTGCGACGTGGAATTCATAGTGGGCAAGCTGGGGACCAAGATACCGGCGCACGTAGCCATGGTGGCGGCGCGCTCGCAATTCCTCCGGTTGCGCATTCGGCAAGCGCGCGAATCGCGGGACAAGTGTTTGGAACAACAATTCGTTAACGTGTCCACCAAGGAACTACCGCTATTGGAGGTAAATTCAGTCAAAATAAAAAATAAAAAAATGATATTTACTTAACGAGTTCATGAAAGATAGAAAAAAATATAACTGACGAAATATATTTACTGTGAAAATCTTGTCTATATTTCTCGGTAGTTTCATAAATTCGGCTTTCGCGTTGCAGGTGAGATTAAAAGATGCCGAGCCGGAAGCTTTCAAAATGGTGTTAAACTACATTTACACCGATCGTATTGATCCTACCAAAGGACCGGACGAGAAGGTCGAAGATCCGCAGAGCAATCGCATTGTACTTCTTATGATGGACGTGTATCGCCTCGCCGTACAGTTCAATATGATACGATTGGAACAGCTGTGCGTCAACTACCTCGAGGCGACCATAAGCCACAAGAACGTTTTGGAGGCGTTGCGCAACGCCGTGCAGCTGGGATTGCACTTCATAAAGGAGTTTTGCCTTAGCTTCGTCGTGAAGGAAAACAACTACAATCTGATCGTGATGAGCCAGGAGTTCGAGACTCTGGATCAACCGCTGATGGTAGAGATCATCAGGCGTCGGCAGATGCCGCAGAGTAGAACTTTCACGAAGTACGAATACGAATCTATCACCGGTAGGTATATCACGCGCGATACGCGTTTTTTTTTTTTTTACCGTAGAGTATAGTTTCTTACGTTATGGTATTTTGCTCGCGCTAGGAACCAGCATGGAGCAAGATATGGAAGCGTTTCTGAAGAGTGTCGGTCGGGAATTTTGCGACATCACGTTAAAACTGAACGGTAAGCCGATACCGGCGCACAAGGCCATCCTTGCGGCGCGATGCAGCTATTTCGAAGCAATGTTTCGATCCTTCATGCCCGAAGATAATATGGTGAACGTAAGTTCGTGTAATTTATTGAAGGAAAGCACGTATCGCTGACGAATCTCTCGTTAAACGAGAGGCAAGAGCGAGATTTTTAGTGCAATATTTCACATGTACAATTATAAATTAACGCGAATGTGATGACTTTTACGCAGATACAAATTGGCGAGATGATACCGTCGTCCGAATCGTTTCAATCCTTGATGAGGTACATTTATTTCGCGGATGTCTCGATGCCACCCGAGGATTCCTTGTACCTGTTCACCGTGCCGTCGTTCTATGGCTTCACGAACAACCGGCTCCAGGCGTTTTGCAAACAGAATCTCGAGATGAACGTTACTTTCGAGAATGTTATACAGATTCTGGAGGCGGCCGATAGGATGCAAGCTACCGATATGAAGAAGTACGCCCTGAATCTGATAGTTCATCATTTTAGCAAGGTAAAAAAAAATGTTCAGATCCTGTATACGTTTGATGTATAACATCGTTAATATTTATACGCATGTATCGCATTTTATTCAGGTTGCTAGGCTTCCAAGATTAAGACAATTAAGCCGCGAGCTCTTGCTGGATATTCTCGATGCTCTGGCCGATGAACGCAGCGATGCCAGAACGTGTCAAGACATGACTAATGATTGCTGACGGATTTCTCTCTCAGATCGTCGTCCGTGCAGCTGGGACTTACCATCGCCGTGCAGTTTTCAGGTAAATATGATTATCTAAAAAAAAATTCTCTGCTGTTCTCAACATTGTCATATTTTGTTATGAGCTAGAGCCATAGATACTATCAATATTACGCAGGGCTAAACGAGAAAGATGCTAAAAGAATCTGTAATGATATCCCAAAATTTTCTCGTTCTAGGAACTGTGCCGAGTGAATTTTATCCTCATAGGACGAACGATTCTGTTTGTTGGCAACTGCTATCTCGATCACGCGGCTAAATCTTGCCTGACATCGGACATACAAACTCTGTTGCCGTTGTCAACAGCCACGTCTTCTGCCTCGATTCAGGATGAACCGCCGTCGCCGTCGTCATCGCCATCATCATCGTCGTCGTCTTCGTCGTCATCGTCATCGCCGTCCACGCCGTCATCGTCGTCACCATCATCGTCGTCACCGTCATCGTCGTCATCATGCAACGCTGATCACCCGGACGCGCCGTCTCGTTGTGACGACGACAGGAGGCAACACCAATGGTCCACTATTACCCGTCGTTGTTCCGTCAGTTGCAACATGTTGAAACGCACTGTCGTCGCCCTTTCGGACCTCGGGCTTAGAAAGTTGTTCCCGTAATTGGAATTGTGTTAATATTAAATGAAACGGCGATGATTATCGTCGAGCTGTGTCATAGAAGTCTTTGTTGCATGATGCAAAATTGCGCGGAAAGTCGATGTATAATATTAGTGTAGTGATTGTGTCCATATGTGTAACAACATTAGACATGATATTATACACAGATGAGCGCCAAGGTATCATTTTTCATAGACATACCCTGGTGAAAAAAATTCTCATATCATAATATATTTAAGAATTTTTCACATTTTAATTCGTGAGAGAAAATTAACAAAAAAATATCTTAATTTTTCAGTTTTTTTGTTTTCTTCAGAAATTACGAAATGAGAAATCTTAGAAATTTTAAAATATTTTTTTAATTCCGGAAAATTTTGAAATTTATTATAGAAAAAAAATTATGCGAAGAAATCTAAGAAAAATTTCACCAGGATAGATACATTAATATCACTTCCAGTAATGATATACGTTATTACGTATGTCCTAATTAGCAATTGTTGTACTGATTATATTTATTTATACAGAATGTTAGAATTTGGGTATAACGACAGAAAAGTATGCGGAAAACAAAACTAAGCAACAAGAATTGCATACATGTGATTTTTTATTTCGAGCCATTTTTTAAGTGTAAGGGCCTAAAGTTTGGCCAATCACGTGACTGCAGAACCTTAATTAATCTCTGTGCTTTCTGTTTACTCCTGCTTTTATACCCGAGTTTTGTGATATATTATAGCATTTGGCTATAATACCAATGAGATAGCATTGAGAGCTCGATTAAAAAACCTATTGAATTTTCAGGGATTATTGATCTATCTGAACCGGCCTGTCTCACGCCCGGAGGAAATTGGAAAATGTTGACATTATTAATTGCTCGTGCGTTCGATATAAACACCTAAATGCTCAGTCCGTAAGGTACTATTAATTTTACAATTTTATTTTGATATTTTACGACACAGCGAATTTTTTAAGTGACGTAAATTTTCGTAACAGACCAATTTTCAATGGTATCTCATTATGGTGGCCACGATAAGCCTACATGTTTCCACGTTTTTATTATATATGTTGAAGAGTTTGTAATAAAATATATATGAAATGTCTATTTGTGCTAAAGGAAACATTGTTACGACATATTTATGTGTACTCGCGATCGTGTTATTCCGTCGTATCTCTTAATCGTTGATCGTTTTGTAATTATATATGAGACACAGAAAATATTTTTATGGGCTTAAGTAATATACATAGTATAAATAGTAATATATAAATAATTTCATTTTATGCAGGTGGGATATTGGAATGATCGATACAAATGAATGTTTTATGCGTATGTGCTGTTGGAGATAAACATATTTTCAAGATGTTTCAGAATTGTTGATATAAGATATTCTATAACTAAAATATGAGGGTAAATTAATTAAGTCTAGACTGTACATCAGTGTGAGTCAAATTGCAAAGTGCGCCTATATTTTCATCGAATATAACATAATAAATTCAATTATACCTGCAAAAACAGAAACTCTGTATTTCATTCAATCTATTACTGCTGTTGGCCTCATTGATGAACGATAATTGCGATTAAAAATTTACAAAACCAAAATTATAGGGAGATCGCAGCATTAGTGATGCACACAATCAAGTGCCGCTCAAGATAAAAACTTCAGGAATTATAGAATGGATGGTAACATCAATAATCGCGCTTGATTAATAAATTATATTTTAATCTTGAATATAATTGTACATACATGTGATTCGTATTCTCGTGGAAGTAATTAATTCTTCAAATTTACAAGAGCAAACAACACGAATCGAGGGAACGAGAGAAACCGAACAGCAGGAGCTTGTGTATAAAATCACATTGCTCTGTTTCTCTCTGTATCTCCTTTCTCTTCCTCTTCTATGTAATATTATCTCTAGACAGGTGACATTTTTATTGTACCTATAATGTTATCTCTAGAGGTGATACTTATTTACTCTGAATACACATCTGATTTGGCGAAATTTCGTTTCGAGCGATCGAGACGAAAGGGTCAACCCTGCGATCGGCGAGGTCGTCTTCATCCCGAAGCGAGATGCCGTCGAATCGGATTTGTGCTTGAAAGTAAACACATCCCTCTTTTGCGTTCCTTTTTTTCGTCCTTTGTCCTTCCACTCCAAGGCGCGTTTCCGCCAGGAAACAGCGCAACGTCTACGGCCTGTCCTGACATCCTTCTGACAATCTTCGACTACACGTTGACGACACGTTGACGACACGTTGACAACACATAACATTTCGACATAATTGTTGTCTTTTCTCATGGAAGTAACGAGATAATTGAACGGAAAGTAGAATTAAAAAGTATTAAGCCAAGCGAAAAGGACGAAGCAGATGTTAGTCCCATTTCAAAGTTTCAAACGCAATTGATTGTTGCATGTACATTGCTATATATTGTTTTGTAGATGACACATATCTCTTGACATACATATCTGTTCGAGATATTCGTTCGCTCAATATAACGTACTTTAGCTTCTTTCTTACGTTTACTTTACGTCTTGCAGGAATAACTGTCGTTCATTCATCTGTTACGTCCATGATTTTTCTTTTAGGTAAGATCTCTAGAGGTTTATTATTTCTCCCATCTATTAAATCTATTAAGTTCTAACATCCATCAAGACCGTTGCGCAAGTCAATGTGCCAATTGCGCATCGCACAAGGACGCCGTATAAAAGGGGAAAAATGGGGGACGTTAGAGAAGAAAAAATTTAAAAAAATATAAGAAAGATTTAAACGGAGGTATTTAAAGTAATTTTTCATTTTGTTCCTCGATTAAATGAATGATCTGCTACAATCAAAGCTTCTACGACGTTAAATAAATCGTTGCGTTATTTTATTATTCAATATTAATTTTAGAGAGCGATGCGCCAGAAAATAGCACAATGGCCCGTTTTACGGCACATTCCTCATGATCTTTGACTGCACGTTGACTGCAATGTGTTAACATAATTGTTTCTTATTAAAAGTAACGAAATAATTGAACGGAGAATAAAATAAATTTTTAGGCAGAAATAATATTAGCCAAATAGAACGGTCGAAGTAGCTGCCGTTTCCATTTCGATGTCTGAATTGCGCGATATCGATTCCGTATCGCACCGCACCGCATCGCAACGCACGAGCGTCAAATTGAGGCTTTTCTTTACATGAACAGCAAAAAATCTACTATTTTCAAAGATTTCGATGTCTTCCTACGCTCTTATTCCTCATTAAGTTAAGCCTGAACAAGGCAATTGTACTCAAGATCTTCTCCTTCTTCTTTGGTCGTTGGATGGGCCAATTGTGCCCAACATTAGGAAACGGAAAAAGAAAGACGCCAACTTTTGTACATTGCTGGTTTCCTCACTCGAAATCAATTTTCAATTCTTCGATTTTTCAAATATCTTTTGTTCTATCGTTAGGCGCCTAAATGAACTCCTTTATAAAGGCGTCTTATACGCTAGCTGTGGCCCTACATTTACTATGAAATTTTAATGTAATTACTCTAAGTAGGCCTTTCTGTTCGTCGCTTAAAAGTCTAAGTCAAAATCTGCGTTTAATATTACACGCAGCGGTTCAAAGCTGACGATGCGATATTAATCATAGGCAACTCGGACTCGATTTAATTATTAAGAAAAGACATCTACGAGTTACAAGGAGATAACGAGATAAAAGTAGCGATACGGCCGTGGTAACTTCACACGTTGATTTCGAATGGCCCCAATCTATAAAGGCGGAACATTTTTTTTTAATGGACATTTTCGCTCTTATCGGTATCATTTTATCGATATTTTACTGATGACGTCTTACCGATTGTAATGTATTGTTTGACTCCCTTTGTAGAATTCCAAAGAGTGCGAGAAAATTAATCCTCGAAGATCAGTGCTCCTCGAATTTTTTGCGTGAAAGTGTGTGCGGCACCCACACAGAGAGCAGAATGCATCTCGCTGAGCATTACATACTATCACGTACATTCGAGCATTACATTTCACGTCGAGCACTATATATCACGTCGAGCCTTTACACGTACATCCAACGTCGATGATATGATCCATACCAAACATTCGGGAAGTTCTTCTTTCAAGTTTTAACACGCAGGTCATTTCTACGAGCAATAATAGCGATTTGTTATTGACGAACGTCCCGAAAAAAATATCAAAATTCAAGTACAATGAAAAATTAATAACAATTTTAACCAGCTATAAAAAAATTCCTTTAATAATATAAATTATAGAAAATTAACAAATAATATCGAACATTGTTTTACAGAACTCTAAGTTCTCGATTATATTAAAAACTTTAGTTGACAAAGTTCTCTCAGAATTAATAAATAAAACTGTTATACCTTTTCTTCGACAATACTGCTGGTCGACGGTACTCTCTGCGACGGATCCAGCTTTCTCCGTCTCTCCTCGATGACTTCGTTATCAGAATTACCCATAGTCACCTGCAGCGGTTGCGTCAGAGACGCGTTTATGTGCCTCGTTTTCAACAAGGGCGGATTCCGGGACTGCGGTAACGCGAACCCCCGTCTGAGAGCACCTCGCGGCGGCGACGGCGGTGGGTAGGATATACCTGGTGGCACATCGTCGATATCCGCTTAGCAAATATTACGATCTTCTTACGAGTAATTACTTTGTGGATTCGATAAATGAGATGAATTAGGCTTGAGTTGTGAATAAAATAAATACTCAGTAAAATTCTAGGAGAGATTCTCTCATGCTTTCTCCCTTCAAGAAGATAAAATACAAGTTTTAACAGTTTTGTTTGAAGTTCTCGAGCACGCGATATCTGCATTTGAAATAACTCTATCGTGTACGTCAATATTTTACGTTCAATAAAATCTACACTAAACTACATTACAACCTTGATGTTCATTTCTCTCGTGCCTCTCGTAACTCCGAATGGACAATTCCGCTGTTTCTAACAAGCAAATGGCATTAAAATGGTTTTGAAATAGAGGAGCGCTTGGCGATCCGTACTTGTGATAGTAATTTACACGTTATGATCTAATCTGCGTGCATCTAACGTGCGTGACTACGTCGCGTGTGAGAGAGGGCCCTCAACGAAAGGCCTCGGCCTCGGAAGAACGCGACAAACGGAGAGAGATCCGCGTCGATAATTGCTACCTCGGTGTCCTGGTGAGAGCAGGGTGTCCTTGCTCTTGGTCATCTGCGGCACGATCAGCAGCGAGTTCGGCGGCGTCGGCGACACGGTGGAAGTCTGCGGCGAGGTGGCCAGTGTCAGATTGGGCAGCGATTGACCCAGACTCGAGTACGGCACCTGGACGCTCAGCGTGTTCGGCGTTGGTGATTTACTCATCATCGAGCGCCTGGTGGGTTTGCAAATTAGTTTTAATGAAAAACGTTAACGTTCGTCGCGATTACCGCGAGGTCGTGAAGTCGATCACGCTCTCACCTCACGTGCATAGATCGGTGATTGTGCCCGGAGCTCGACTCGCCGCCTTCCTCCGACGACAGCGAGCTCGACGCTCGCGGCTGCTCGTTCGTCTCCACGCTGATGTTCCTGCTGGGGTTGTAGCTCGGCAGGAAGCTGCTGCTGCCTGGAGACGCGCCTTCCATCTCCATGCTACCACTAGAGAAACGAGAGAAATCTCATTACGTTACAGTCACGGATAATAAATTATTTTCGACTTCGACGCGTACAGTTTTTCTTCTTCGCTCAACGTACCTGTGACTGTGAGCGAGACTGCTGACGTGCGAAGCTCGGCTACTGCCGCGTGGAGTTCTTGGGAAGATACCGTCATACTCCTCCACTTCGAAATCACCGTCGCCCAATGTGCTCGGCTGCCTGCTGACAGACGCCAGATTCATCACGGGCTCACCGACGAGCGACGGAATTTTCATCGATGCGAAATGTTTCTGGGCCTGTTCCAACGATTTCATCCACGACTGGAAAAAGCAGTGCCGTTAGCTCGAAACAAATTTTCACGTGAGTAAGCGTAAAGATGTTTTATGGGCATCAAGGAATTTCTAGCATTTAAATTAATTTCTGTGCAGGTTTCGCTGACATCGGCCAATTATGTCAACGTCACTTTAGTCAATTAAATTACACTCCGTTGCAGTTTAATTGATTCTGTGACATCGCGCGTGTATGATCTGAGAAGAGAAGTGGAAAACGGATTTAGCTGTTACCATTAATTAAGTGAAAGCCGTCGTTGGCGAGGATACGAACTACGAAACGGAATCTAAATCGGGATGGTGAATCAGTCCCGTGAAACTCGTCGTAATTCGCGGTGGCTGTTTGTCGAGTTACCTTAGCTAGTTTCGGGTCACCGGCGCTGAGGATTAAAGCGGCCGAGACTGTCCCGTACTCGTTAAGATAAACCAATCCCAGACTAGACGGCTCCTTGACCTCATGTATCCGTATGCGATCAACAATGTACGGCTGTCTAATGATCTTCAACGTTTTTTTCGTCGACAGTTTGCAGATCAGTAGCATGTCGGTTAACAATAGTACGTGCACCTCCATCTAAAAAGGGATAATTATATGGATCGTATCTGACCGCTTACAAACCGTTTTTCCAAGTTAAATGGTAATCTGACAGATTCTCTGCTTGCTTTTTAAATACAGAAATGGAGATTCGACGAAATTTATAGTAAGGATTTTGTAAAATAAATACAAATTGCAGTAAAATTATTTTTTATCGTTTCAAAGATTATTATCGAAAATTACGTACATTATTCTTTGCACCATATATTCCTGCGTGTATATTTTACGACATAAAAGCAATTTTCAATCGACTAAGTAAGTTATAACATTCCATTATCGATCTACCTTGCTGGTGGTGGAGTCTTTTAACTTCAAGTCTCCCTCCCGAATGAGAGTCCTCGAACTGTCCTTTGGACAACCGGGCATCGGTACTGTAGTAATATCTAGATGGCTGTACATCCTTATCAGTTTCTCCACTTCCTCGTCGAGCCCTTTGGTATCCACGACGTCGTAGTACTCCAGACGCGAGGCCGCTTGGACCAACTGAGCAGCTTCATCGTTCCTTCTTAGCGCCGCATTCACGGATGCCACGAAATCGTCGACGGACTTGATCTGAGCGCGAAACGAATCTGATAAACTTGCGCTTTACTTATTTTGCGCGTTTTCA
>NW_012026802.1:1426484-1470518 GCF_000956235.1 Wasmannia auropunctata
CTCTCTCTCTCTCTCTCGTAATTTCTATTTACGAAGAATTTTTAGGCAAAAGCCAAAACCAAGTTCATAACTTATATGGAATCTACTTTAGCTTTCATCTACAGGGAAGCTGAGCTCATCATAAACGCACCACCCTTTGCTTCGCACCCCTTCCCGTCATGTGCTAACCCAGAAATTGGAAAAAAGCAAAGTAAACTTTACCATGTGTGTCAATCCCATGCGTTGATCCTCGTTCTCGGTGTTTTTATAGACGGCTTTAAGCAGGAGCGAATATCTGGTAAGCCTCTGCATCGGCATCACCAGTATATCCATAAGTTTCAGTCGATTGCAGTCTTTCTGCGTTTCGCACCACTATAATGAGGATCGAAATATCGCTACTAATTCCTAATACATTTGAAATTTTATCATTTTTCCTATTTAATTTTCTTTTACATCTCTTATAAAAACAATATTATTAAAAATGTTAAAAAGAACATTTTCTTACATAAAAATCTTACATAAAACTTTGAAGAATTTCAGCTACACATAGATTTTTAGTTAAAGTTTAACCCATTTAAAGTTATTTAAACAAATCTGAAGAAAACGCCTATTTCTTTAGATGAAAAAAATCCCTCAAGACGCATATAGCCACTTTTTTTAATAATTAAAACTGCTAACTGTGCGATTCCGGAATAAATAGTCTAGATCAATAATGAGACCAACAGTTGACTCCGCGAAACCAAGTTAACGGAAGCGAGCAAGAGAGTGATTAATAGCGTGTACGTACCACCAGGTACGCCGTGAAAAGCTGATTATCGTTCATCCGATCCTTACAATACTGCTGACACTTGCTCTGCTCGGCGCAGAATCTCGTGTAAGGCGCGAACGTCTGCTCGAAATTTGCGAAGCCCTGCAGAAGAAGGCTGGGATCGAACGGCTGCCCGCTCGATCTCGACGCGTTCACCATGGTGAGCAGATACTCGGTCCAAAAGTAGCGATTAATGGCGTAGATATCGGGTATATTGCTGAAGAGTTTCAGCCTGTCGACCTCGATCAGGATATTCGAGGCCTGTAGACTGCAGAGACACGCCATGAAGAGCTACGATATCAGAGACGATCATCACTTATAGGAAAGACCGAAAGTTCTAATCCCCCGATGAGATACCTCATCCCCGCGAGCCTCGTTATATTTTCAAGATATTTGATATGTCGAACAATCTTATCGGCTCTATCGTCTCGATCAGATTGATCAGTCTAACGAGTCTGGTTTCGCGAAACGTAAGAAGTACCTACGTCGACACTCTATACTTACATCGATCACAACCTTTAACGTCTTAATGTAGCCCACTTCGGTCTCGGCCAATTCCCAAAGCGCGGTTTGCTGCTGCGTGTGTTTCTCCGAGAGCGCCTGTGAATTCTCGACAATGTCGCGCCAGTCACCTTCTAAGTCGTAGAGAGCTGGAAGAGCGTCACGATAATATTTACGTTGCAACAGTGTCTATACGATTGCAGCAAACTAAGTTTATTCCATAGAGATAATGTTATATAAATGAGGGTTTCCCTGAGGACCGCGAAGAAAATGAGAAAAAGGTCATTTAAATTGCATTCTCCTCCGAAAAATCACGTACTTCGGGCTACTTTGTTTAAGATAAGAACGTAAGTCGCACCATCGATTTTCAATGCTGCGAGAGCGCGACGCTATTAGTAATGTGAATTATAACATTATAAGCCACCGGACGGGGGTACCTCAGAATTTTAATCTCGCCCCCGACTCAAACAATCGCGTTCTCGCACTCGAGAACGTCTCTCCGAGAAACGAGAGGGGCATGACGTAAGAAGTAACGCGATTGCACCAAGAGTAAGTCGTTAAAGGGATCTTCAAACTTTGCCAATTCCGTTTGCATGTAACGAGCCGGGGGAGCTGACGACAGAAAAGGAGGATTTAAATGTTCTTTCACGAGATGAAGGTGTTTTTCCAGGGAAGCAAGCGTGCCTCGCGTTAATTCTCTTCTGGATCATCGTGAATCCTCAAGATTTCGAGCGTCTTTCGTTTCGAGGGAAAACGCTCGACGGAGGAAAGAGAAAAGACAAATCGAAGGGCAGAAGTGGTAAAAATCGTACCTTCTTCGTTGATCGTCACGTCGCACTGCAAATGAACATTCGAGAGTTTTGGCACGCCGTGCTTGTTATACTCGTCCAGCTGGGCGGTTAACAGGTCCATCTTGATACCCTTGGTGTTGGTGAAAAACCCGCTCCATCGCTGTTTACTGGCCTTGAGTCCTGTGGCCCCGGCGGAACTCCGACCGGAAGAGAGCGTTGTGCCGGCACCAACCTCGGTGTCGACATTCGTGTCCTCGGTGGAAACGCTGAAGAAACGACTGTTTCGATTCCGATAATTCTATTGGAGAAATAAAAATTTCATCTTTAATTAATTAAAGTCGGATGCCGTGCGCAAAAGAGCGTAATAAAGAAAATTAATTCTTTTTTTTTACAAGTACATTCTTTATACAATTAAATTCTTTTTATCTTGTTCTTGTTATATTTGTTACCGAATATTTTCAACATTTTTGCTGAATATTCGAGATAGCAGGAGATCGTCCTGCTCTATGAAATTATCGGGACAAATTATTAAGACCTTCAACGGAAACTCGTTCGCTTCGTCAAGTGATTATGCCGCGATCGTACATCAAGCTGAAGGCACCTCAGAGCGAAGGCAACATTCTAGAAATTGCTCGTTGAGTTATCGCGCTGTGTAATCCGCTATCGAGTGTGTGATGTGTTGGTACCTGCCATGAATAATGTATCGCGCCCAACACTGCGCGGGCCCGACCCGTTAAGAGAAACCTTCCCAGCATTTTATTAACGTTATCCCTTCGCCGTGCACCGTCACCGCCAACGTCGCGACAAATCGCTCTCGTTACGCTTGCATGCATTACACGCGTTACACGCGAGGAAACGCGAAATATTCTGCCCCGCGCGTTACTTCGCGACGCGCGACGCGCCAATCAATTTTACACTTAGCATCTTATTCACTTCCACTATTATTAATTCTCTCTTCTCTTCCCTGCGCGGAGTCGCGCGAAAAGCTCTGCTCTCTATTGATAGAATAATTATTCAATTTATCATGCTAAATCCATCTAGTTTAGAGACTAGACTTTTTTTTCTTAATGAAGAGCGGCCACGTAAAGCAACTCTGACGCTTTCACATTGATCCCCCTTTTTTACTTCTAAATGTTGAACGAGCAATGTAAATGATTCGAATCATATTATAATAATGCAAAGATAAGCGAGATACCATTGCGCAAACTAGCAAATTCACTGCACGGCAATAAAAGTCTCTCTCCCCGGCGTAAATGCGACACGATGTGTAACGCGTTAATGTAGCGTAATCGGCGCTTCGCCCGCTCGTTTCACGTGACGCAAAACGCGGGCAGATTTCATCTGCAGAGGAGGAGGGGAGGGGGAGTGCACAGTAATAACGGTGATAACGGATCTTTATTGCAGTCTACCGTGTCTTTAATGTGCGCCGTTCGTCACACCGAAAGTATGTTCAACGGCGATCTGTAAACCACACCGGTCGACTGCGTGCGAAAGCTGCGGAAAAAAACTAAAAATTTTTTAAAACAAATATGAAATAAAATTAGTAAAACGCACGAAGTATTTCGAAACCGCGCTACTTTTTCATTACTCTAAAAAGATTTTACAGAATTTAATTTAATTAAAATTTAATTAAATTAATCACTCACACACACACATACACACACACACACACACACACACACACACAGAGTTTCGTAATTTAATTTTAAGAAAATCGCAATTACGATGAAATTTAAATTCAATCGTGTAATTGTACATGGCGAGAAACGTAGTTGGGGAATCGAAACGGACGATCGTAGGTGTGCCGGATCAAATACGCATTTGTTCCACTGACAGCTCCGTCTTTGGCACTTGTCGGGATTGAAATTCGTCGGCTTCATTTGCGCCCGTATCGAGCACGCGACAGAGATTACATTGCTGACCGAGCGGATTAATCCGGCCGTGAATGAGGCGCAGCTGCGTCGCGTATGCATGCAGTTGCGCGAAAGCTGGAACGTTCACGTAATTGTCGCTCGGACAATAAGCGGGGCGTTCGGCGAAGACAATGGTAACCGCGACGCTAGGAATCCGGACGTACCCGGAACTGTAGGTAATGCCGGGGACAATATGGAAATGTGCTGTGAAGGAAAATTTCATCGAAATAGTAGTGTAGTTGTTTATTTACATTGTGGATCACACACATTTATATGAGTAAAAAGAGAAACGTTCGGTTGCGTGTGCGTGTACGTGCATCATTACTTCTTTTAAATCGGAATAAGACACGTCGATGTAATATGAGATTACATTTAAAAGTAATTAAATAAAGTACATTAAATTATAATTATTGCGTGATTATATTCTTCCTTAATTTTTGCGTTTTTTTGTATTAAAAAAACTCTCAGCTCTTTAGGAAATTTCCCGCGGGAAAGTCTCGTTCACGGTATCGACAGCGTTAAACCGATGATGCGCCATCGCGCCTCGCTCGAGGCTTTGTTTGCGCCTGGCGAATCGTTTTGCGATTTGTCTTTGTCAGCCCGGCCATATTGTTACCTCCCTGTCAGCGGGTCAAGGCTCGCAAAAGGACTACGAGCATTATTGTTCGCGAGATGCTAAAACGTGTGCTTCATCTCGCGCGCGCGCACAAAAGAGAGAGAGAAAAAGAGAGAGCTGTCGAAAGAAAGCGTTGGCGCGGTACAAAGGTGTTCGCACTTGACGAATGATGATACGTCGAGTGATACAGGTCGATACCTTTGGCGAGGCATCTACCGACACGTAACATCGTCTTTCCGTGATATATAATGCGACATCGCAATATCCACGGCAACAATCCGCGTTCAATGTTTTTTCTTAATCCTAAGAGATTCCATCGCGACGCAGTCGAGTTAATTAAAGATGTATTTGCTGGGGTTGCTCTATTTTTTAATTTAACTCTATTGTCGTAAAGTTTAATTGGGAGTATTATTTGAGCGGAAGCTACTTACCCCACTGGTTTTCCGCAGCACACCCTGATTTCCTTTTTGGCTGGGCGATCGAGAATTCAGTCTATCGTCCTTAACTGAAACGAGAGAAAGCGAGAATTGCGGTTATCACGAATCTCCGTACATATCTAGTATTTTCGATCGGATCGGAAAATCCTGTCATAATTAATCATTCTATAATATAATAGTTTCTAGCAAAGCAATTTCTATCTAATAATAATTCCTACTAGTCGTACATTAATATTGAAAATTTGCAACGCATTAGTGCGCTTTATAATAATTTCATGATTAATAAAAAAAACACTCTAATTTAAAGCACTCTGCATAATAGGCCGCGGCGATCGTAAAATATGCAGGAGAACGCCAATCCTTTCTGTTGACGCTGCAAATGTTATTTTCAACGTGTATTGAATGAATTCGCTCTATATTTAAACGCTCGCAAGGCGCGCGGAACGGTTGCGTTAAATCGCAGACTTCGATCCCCGATCGCGGATCGAAACATGGCTTTGTTGTCGGTGCGCGTAACATTTCCGTAATGCGTGAGAAAAAAACGCGCGGGGACCGTTTAAATCGCACGTGGCCCGGGGCGGCCCAATTTTGCATTTTGAGAGCTTTTCCACGGCGACAGTCCACGGCTGACGCTCCGCGCGTCAGAACTTTGCCTTTTCCGCGCGCAAAAGGATCAAAGGATCAAACGCGTTACAAGGGTCGCTGTCGCGGCATTAACTCTCACCATTATCCGGGGATCAACTGGATCACTTACACTCGTCCATTGTCCGTATTAAAATCTCATCATCGCCTTGCGAATATAGAAATGTAAGGGAAAGGACGCGTGTACAATTATTCAAAAGTAGAGAAGTCACATACACAGGGAGAAAAATAGAAAGCTCTCATTTCTGAAGCTTATTTCCTGTTTATGCAGAGGCTCTGAATTCCGAGTTATTTCATCATTATTTCATAGAATCATCATTTTCCTGTATATTTTACATGTTTATCTTCATTATAAGTATAAAATAATTACAAAATCACACACGCTTAAGCTAGAAATTTAGTTACGTTGTAGAAAGCGATTTTAGAATGTAACTCGCGCGCACGTTCGCAGTGTAATATGGAGATACAGCGCTTTAATTGCGGTCTGTTACAATACATGTAACGTTCGCAATCGCCTTGTTACGGATTTAGTTAGTTTCGAATTTTAATCATCCGGAGTTGTGCATCATCCCTATATTACTTCCGGAACACTCGCCGCACCGACATCTGGGGTCTCGACGGCGACCCGCTTGTTCCTGCTGCAGTTTCTCGGACACGCGAAACTTTCCCTAGTTGTAATGGCTCTGGTTTAATTTCGCCAACGGCGCGACAACTCCTCATTCCGGAACCGGGGCGATTGAATGGAAGAAAAAAAGAAAAAATCGTTACCCATTGCCGCGCGTGTATTATCGCAATTCCGATGTGATTCCGTCCGCTCGTACGCAGACGGAAGTCTTCCTCGTGGCGCTTCATTTCCTGACTACGGAGCAAAGTGATAAGTTCTCATATTTCCGACTTGGGATTACCACGTCTCGGTAATTTGATTCGGTAATTTAATTTAATTCTTTACGTAATAATTCTTTCCGGAGTTTAATGAACTTCTTAGAGATAACGTCATATTTTGTTACGACAGCGTTGTTACGTTGTTACGAGAGCGTTCCCGTAGCTGCCTTTTTGCGATATTGAGCATGATTTATATATGTATAAGCATGACATTCTTGAGGCTATGTTTTCAACTTTATTTTAAGCATCATTCAAGACACTTTATAAAATTTATATGATTTATATTTATAATTTATAATTCGATAATTCGTATTTAAATATATATTTTTTAGAATTCTATTTATGTGTTCCGTATAATACAAAAAATATTTAATGATTCAGAAAACACACAATATATATTAAAATATTTTTTATACTTGTAAAATACATGACACAAAATCATAAACAAACTTGTATCGTGAAATCTAAGACAAATTACAAATTCTCTAAAGTGAACTTTAAGCAGCAAGTAATATTGGCTGTCTAACTATTGTCAGTCACTACTACTTATATGAAACGATCGATATGCCATCAACGTCAAAATCTGCATGTTATATTAAACGTATTACGAACAACGAGAAATTGCTTTAATAATGCGCAATAATATATCTATCTATATTCTAAATATAACATTTATATGAATTTATTGCATTTTCCTTTGAAATTTTTTAAACGTTCGCAGAAAATACGAGTAATAGCGAGAAATAATGCAGCAGCGACTCGCGCCGCGCCGTGCCTGCCGTGACAATTTCACGAAGCAGCTGTTACATTCGTGTGCGTATCTTTTCTTTCCTCCGGGAAAACGTATCGCCTTTTCTCGCTCCGGCTCATTAATTTTGCGCCACATGACGACGCGTGACTCTCGCTCCTCTCGCTCCTGAATAATATCGCGTATTCCTACCCATCGTCGCGCCCGATCGTCCCAGGCGGCGCGGCGCGACGCAAACGGTTACAAAAGAAACCCGGCGACTTTCAGCTGTAAAGAATATTATTGGCGATCTGTCGATCGCGCGAGTGAGCGTATCCTGATGACGTTCTGCCCGAGCCCGACGGCGAGGAAATTGAACATTTTTCCGACACGCGGTGTCACGTCGTCGCGCTCGAATTACGCCCGCTTGCATTTACATATATGCGTACATTTATTTCGGTCCAAAACCGATTTTCGTCGCGCACGAAATATTCAATGCGGATAATATTCGTGTCGTGACTTACGGAGTTTGGCGCTGTTGTGCTTCCGAAAGCTACGATATTAAAGAAATCATGACGAGGTTTCAGAAAAAAAAGGGGGTTGCAAACTGTTCGGGCAGACAGTACTTCGACAAAGAGCAAGAAGATTTTAATATGTAAATGTATATACTTCCCAAAATCAATACTTATTATTGAGATTTGAATAGTGTGTTATCTCTACAGCAAACGTTCTACGTGATTTCCTTCCATTTCAACGACTTGTATGGCAAAGGTCTACGTATATTGATTAAGCACTTGCTCATAGCAAACACGTGACGCATTGTTTAATAAATACAGTCGAAGTTTCCGAGATTGTTCAGCTCCGTATCTCTCTGACGTCGAAGTGTTAATAGATTTTCCGCTATACATTCCCAATAGCGTTTGTTTATCTAAGAAAGCATGCCTTTAGTAGAAACTAATCTACGTTGATGAGTTTATACAACACGCTTATAGCGAACTCATTGCTGAATGAGAATCGTATCTCCACCGACGCTTGTATCACAATAAACTAGATTTCTCAATAAATTATTTTTAGAAAATATGTTTGTTAAAGAATCTTTTTCGTCAACTTTCTTGTTTTCTTTTTATTTTAATAAGTTTTACGTAATAATAAGCATCTGTAACCCTTTCTCTGTGTGAGAAAATAAAAAAACAATAATAATAATAAAAGAGAATAATCGATATTTTATAATACCGAACACGTTATGTGCTTAGAATTTCTCGCACTTCTGAGATTATTTCAATTGCAACGTGTTAAGTCTTTGAGAACGCTTGTTGGAGATACGAACACCGGCGGTTTTAAACCCCCAGTGCGACATACAATCACAGTGTAGCAAGTGTACGATGGTATTTCAGCGCGAGGCATTGTACATACACGTTATTCTTACCATATACGGAGTGGCACGGTTTCATCGAGTGCACGATCCGCATTCTCGCTCTCTCGAAATCACTCAGCGGAATCTGCGACCCTCCCGCCCCCGGTCCCGTTGTGTTCACGCGCGCGCGCCTCTCTCAGGGTCAAATTCACCGGGGAAATCACGATGGAAACGAAATAGCGGTGTTAAGTAACTGAGAAAATTTTCCGTGAAAGCGTCGAGTCGCGTTTAGCCCTTCTATTGCCGTCGCACCCTACCATTGCCTTTTTTCGCCTCGATAGGATTATGGAGACGTCGTCTGCGCGCGAGCACATTTTGCGCCGCACCCCCTCCTTCCTTACCGCCCTTTCCCACGCGTGAAAATTCTCTCACTCGAAGAATACAACGGACGAAAAATTTATCGCCTCGATAAATTATTGCATTAAGATGCATTGTCGCGTACACAGTACATATACAGTTGCGTTGCACTTCAAGTATCCTAGAGACACAGAGGGATGAGAGAGCGGAGGCGTGAGACTGGCATGAAGCAGCAGCCCGAGCTCTGTGTGCTCGCGGTTTATTCACGTGTACGTTCGAACGGATATAAATGTGTTTAAACTCCCTCTGCGAAGCGCGGGCGCATCTTCTCCTCTAACCTTTTCCCCTCGTATTCTTCTTTTCGCGGAGCAGCTGCATCTACCGCGCGATAGTACACGAAGGGAATTAAAAGATAAGTTAACGTTATTACGGTAGAACTAAACCTTGTTAACAAAGATGATAATTAAGTTGTAAAAGAGAGATAATTGTAACGGCCAATGTATTTTAATTCGTTCAATTGTTCGCGACGATGCGAGATCTTCGATCGCAATGACGAATGCAATTGAGAATTTACTTGGAGTTGGTGAATTATTTGTGAAAATTATTAAGAAATTATGCAACTTTTATTTAAAAAAAAATATTTTAGATTGTACTTAAGGAAATAATAATTAGTACGTGGGAAAAAAAAGAATTTTATCGATCAGTATCTCCACCCTTCTCCCCAAGCTTTCGTTACCCGTCTGACCAGAGACTGAAAAGGAAGTGAATTTAATTATTCGTCCTTTCTTCATTATCTATTAACGATTCTTTGAAACCCTCGCCTGTCATCGCCGGATATCTTCGTTGCCTCAAGTCGCCGGAAGACAATTAAATTAATCAGGGGAAGCAAGGGAATGGTCTGTGCGTGATCCGTAATGATTTAACAAATTTAGAGGCGGTGAATTATTTCGCGCGTTTAATCGATTAACTTCGTGCCTAAGCCGATTATACAGCGTAATTAAGTAAACTCGACCGAGCAGTACGGAACTGTATTTTAATACGGAGAGTTTTAAGACATGTTACAGAGAATATTCTAAGATCGAGGTGCATTCGTCGAAAATTCTAAAAAGAATCGAATTAAATAAAGACGCAGTGAAAAGAAATCCAACGGGATCCTGAGGAAAGCTAAGTACCTTCCTAAAATATCACCGGCGAAAAGAGACATCTTCGAAAAAAGTTAAATCTATAAGTAAATCCGTTCTGTGATATAAATATCTCCATTATTTGACACAGACTTCGACGATTTACGACAGCTGTCTATATTCTCTCTATCGAAAACGCGGACTTTCTTCGACGCGTATGATCCACTTGCGATTTATGTCACTCAACTTCGTGCGGGCTCATATCTATGCGGTTGTAGATTAATCAACCTCGGGAATTAGCCCGACCATCTCGTTCGGCGTAGAATAATTAATTGTGCTCGATACTCGCTAGCCGCAAATGAGCCGGGAGCGTTCCGACGTACCATTAATAATTAATTGATTATGGTAGTCGAAACCAAGTATCGAGCAGTGCCTTTCAAAGGAAACGTGTGAAAATTAATGTCAAACAATCCGAACAATAATTATCGTTCGCTCAGTTTCGATGAACCCGATATACGAAACCGCTAATTTCTGATCGCTCTCTTTCCATCGCTACCAAGTCAGAACTTTCTTGAAAGCACGAACATCACGATGTGTGATCACTGCGGAGTCTTATGAAGTAAGTAAGAAGGTGAATTTCAATATTTATTGGCTGGATCCTGCAGTCAGATTGAACAAAATACGACGGCAAGACAGTAAAAATCGAGGAATCAATCCAGCGGCGCAAACACGTCATCTGATAATTGAATCCTTGACACAGAATCCGTTTAAATCCAAATGCATATGAAATAATAAAATCTCACCGATCACTCGTAGGTGTTTTCCACCGAGGGTGGAGGCGTCCGTCGTCAGCAGGGATAACGGCGTCGAGGAACTGTCGAGGACTTCGACGCGCGATAAATCGACGCCGCGGCGCTCGCAGGCCGGACTCAGCACATCCCTGTAACACACAATGCAGCAAGTTAAACGCAAAAGCAGCTTTGCGTGTCTCTCGTCGACGAAAATATTCGGCCATATTTCCGAAACAAAGCCGAGATTTAATGCCATTCAGATTCCGGATTCGATATCATACACAGCAATAATCGATCTGCGTATATACCATAATCACGTGATATAAAAAAAGCCAATAATTGCGTTATATCGATTAATTAATTAAAAGTAGAAAACTGCACGAACACTTTTCAAAAAAATTGGCTCTTCGCTTAAACCGCCATCGCGATTACGGCACAGCGATTGTTAAGCTCTGGTCGATGATAAGATAATTTATAAGCGGCCGCGATATCGTGAAAGCTCTCGCCAAGAAATACGAGTACGAATTTTAATTCTCGTCGAGTAATGCGTATTTTACTTCGCGCTACGATCTGTCCGTCCACGTAATCTCTGAACTTTTGAGAATAAAAGTACAGTAATTCAATTTCAGGCGCTTTTCAGTCGGATTACGACGATTAAAGGAATCTCCCTTAAAAAGACCTCGCGCAAAATCCGCAAAGGAATATCCCGCACTCTTTAAAAGTATTTCAACTTTGAGAGAAACGACGTAATAAATGTTATCTGTGTATCACAGACATGGTATAAAAAAAATAATACGTTTTTTCAAAAATAAATTCGATTGCAAAATATCGTGCTCTTATTTTTAACAGGAGAAATTTATGGATACGCAGAATTTGCGAATTTGCACGAAAAAAAGAGTTCAAGACGTAATTAAAGTTTAAAGTTATTTAATCAGCCATCTTAAATTACTTAAATGTACATAAAAGTTATAAATAATTTTTTCTTTTTTTAATATGTAATGCTAAAACGACGCTTCTTCAAGTAAACTTATTGTGCATATTCCTATTGTATATCATTTTTACTCCTATGTATCATTTTTAAATTTTCAAGATTTAATTACTCACGCGAGATTTACGCTAAACTGATTTTACTGTCACTTTTGAAGACATCAAATTTGATTTTATCCCGCAGAAATAACATTTCCGCCATTCCTGCATTTGGGAAACATATCGTTTAAACAGATTTTTTCTGTTACAAATAAAAAATTTACGAACAGCTTCCTTCTTTTTAATATTCTGGGTACACTTCTATCCCAGTTTCTTGAAATAACTCTGCTGCTAGTTTTAAAAGCACTTAGTCGATGGTTACTTTTAACTTTTCGTATTGCGCGTCTGTTCCAATCAAGAGTCCCTGGGCGGCCTGTTTCAGTGGAATACTCAATTCGACTTCCGCGCTTATTATACATGTCTTTCAATGATTTTCCTTACGCGTAAATTATGCAAAAACGACAATTTTGACGCGAATCACAACAGTGATGATACTTCAATCTCGATGCTTCCCACGGAGTGGGGAGTAACCAGAAAAATCGACTAAGTTGTTGCCAAGGAGGAATTAGAAATTATATTATGCGTTATACCCTCGTCTTAAGGGATAATTGCCATCCTCGTTTACCATTACCCCATACCGCGACCACGAGAACTTCGCTAAATTATTAAATTATGCGAAATTATTGCCATCTTCTTCGGTAAATCACCCAAAATTTCTGCCACAGAAGTCTGTAAATACACACTCCTGAATTAGAGAGAACAACAACCAGAAATTACATAATCAACCAGCAACGATGCAAAGAAATTGAAATAAATTTCGACAAGCCGTCGATGTAACTAGATTGAATCACGGTAATCATTCTTTTACACTCGATAATAAATGAAATAGACGATCGTGAGTTGAAGATTCAGGTGGATAGGATGTTGGAATTTATTGTAAAACCGAACTATTTTTAACATATTCGACGACTCTAACAAATTTTTGAATGATCATGATGGATGACAATAGTAATATACGTAAAAATATTGTCAAATATCTCGAAAAATTCGTGTACCGTGTTAAAATATGAAAAAATATATTTCGCAATGTATCTTGTTAAAGCGAGTAAATTGAAGGAAAGATGCGACGTTATAATTTTACATTACCGGTCGCTCTCCGGTAGCCTGAAATTTACCTCCTTGTTTCCTGGTTATCACTCAGTTTTCCAGCGGCCTATTTCAAAAGGAAAAGGAGTGCCTAATGAAATAATGGTGTAAGGTTGAACAAAGGGTGCCTGCCTTGAGGAAGGCGTAACACTGCAGGCAGTGACAGAGCAGAAATTTCGTCGGCGGAATTCGTAGGAGTAGAATAAGAAACTAATTTATTCGTCCACGCTTCACACAATTCCCTCCCATTATTTCAGCTTTCCTTTCGTACATTTTACACCGCTCCCTTCATTCTTTAACGTTAACCGTAATATGTATCAAAACAAAAGCTTTATTCTTGGGCGGTCACGTCCCGAAAGCGCAACTTCGTAAGCATTATCTCGTCGAGATAATTCGCCAGATTTTCCTAAAGGAATATATTTTATACATTGTTTTCGTGTGTATGTACATTCGTTTCGAGCGTGAAATTCCAGTTAGTCAGAGATTGTTTAAGTTGTGGGTTTCATCAAAGCAGCCAAGATATCAAATGAAAAAGCTGGATGACGTGTGTCGCGGTCGCGTCAGAGCGTCGGGCAAAAAATTCGTGGAAACTAGAAATTCCAAACAACTCGCAGTGTGTGTTGATGCAAGTGGAGTAAACCGATGACGCAGCGTCATGAAATCGAAAGCCGTGCACGTGGCTCGTTCAAAGTCGAATCGTCATCGCGTTCGGAGGTTCGGTTTCCATCCGGAGTAATTTTTTTTTTATTTCACGTTCTATAGGCTTTGCAGCTTTCGTTTCAGCTGAGTAGAATGGCACTTGTACTCGCAAATATCGTATTTTAAACTTTCGAGCGTTTCGTCTTTTGAAAAAAAATACTTTTTTTTTTTTAATAAAATTCAATATTAATTTGGAATGGTGTCAAAAGTACTGCGGATAAACGAAGCTTACGAATGTCTGTAAACCTTCATATTTTAAGCTCAAATAATATCAATGTAATTGTTGCCTCACAGATTAAAAAAATTAAAGAATTAGTTGAAAATTTTTCAAAAACTTATACTTGTAAGTATATAATAGAAATAACAATTATTTTGATAGAACAGAGACTTTAAATAGTGATATAAAATTAGATTTGCAATGTTATAAAAATAATTTCGTCATAATAATTTTAACGTTGATATATATATACTTTCATTGGAAAGCAAGGAATACCATTCAATCGAGAATCGATAATTATTTCGAGTACGCTTGCTCGTATTATTACGTAATGTCCATCGAGCTTTGATCTTCGTATATACAAAAAGAAAATGCAATCTTCATAACGTACAGAGTTTACGTCGTTTTCCTCCTT
Source organism: Wasmannia auropunctata (assembly GCF_000956235.1). Classification (NCBI taxonomy): domain Eukaryota; kingdom Metazoa; phylum Arthropoda; class Insecta; order Hymenoptera; family Formicidae; genus Wasmannia; species Wasmannia auropunctata. The sequence goes on from NW_012026802.1 coordinate 1,440,907, forward strand.
TACATTTTCTCCTACAGTCGTGACATACATCGCTCGACACAGGACTGTCCCTTCGCGCCCCGTTCATGTTTATTGAACATATCCGGCCGCATTAAATCGCTATAAATCACTGGCTGATGCGACAGCCCAGCCGGGTATGCACGTGTGCGAGCACGTACATGTACGAATATGCGCACCTCACATTCTAAATGGCGGTATGCTATTTCAAAGTGAGTGACTCAGCGATATTCGCCGTTAATATACATTCCCCGATGTTCGACTGCCAGCGTAGAGATACTCTCCGCATGAAGAAGAAGGGAGGAAAAAAGTGGAGATATGGAGAGCTTCCATGCGTTCCATGTCTCGCAAATACACCCGTCGCTTACGATTTTCTAATATACGAGTAATTAAAGAACTCGACGTACGTAAATAATAACTGATGCGCGTATTCAATTAAGAGATTCAAATTGAATCAAAATAAATTCGGACTGTGAGGCAACAGCGACTGAGAGCAAACAGAGAAAGGGACTCGAGCGAGTGAAGGAGAAAATCACAATCTAATTTGTGTGTATCGTTTCTTTCCTTTTTTTTTTATTTTGGGACATATATTACGTATTGAAAGGGTGCCAAATAGAGTCCTTCGCAACCACGCGAATTGAATTCCTTTTCCCGCGGGAGACGGTAACGTGCGTTTAATTGTAATGCAAGCTGCAGCTTCGGGAGATTACGAGCGACGCAAGAACAATCAGCAAACGATCCGAGACGATAAAGATTTCGCGCGTTAATGGAGAACGGTGCTTTTCATGCAAACCGTGATCCCGGGGTAGAATGAAAATTTTTCTGCGGACAGAGAGAGAGAGAGAAAAAGAGAGAGAGAGAAAAACACGACAAAGGCGGAGCGCGCGCTTTGTACAATTCTCGGTTCGCCACCTAACAATGCTTGGCAATTAAGAGTAATCCGGTTGGAAGCGTAAGGCGCTCTCGCGCGCGCAAACGCCGACGGTTTACCAGTTAGTATTGTCTTCCCGTGATACAGTCCGTTTATTTTCTGATACTACTTGTCACGCTGGATGAGTATATTAATCGTAGGAACGAGAATCGAGCGAGCTTTTGATTGAAGAACACGAATATAAGCGGTAATATTGCGAGTCTGGCAAAATAACGAAAGCCAAGAGGATTGAAAGAAATTGAAAAGTCACGTTTTAATTTTCTGAAAGATTTCTGCACTCGTTATCAATCTGAAAAGTTTTCAAAAGTTTTTTTCTATAAATATTCGCTTCTCATAATAATCGTCTTGACTGTTAAAGTTACTTGATTGCTGTACGCTAAATGGCCGCTCAAATGAACGGGACTTTTCAAAGGTTCAGCGTGTAGCCGTTTCTAAAACAGCGACGTTTTAAAGTGCATCTCATTCGTCTCCCGGGAAATTTTCCGCCGGAAAATTTCGTCCACTAATTCGCTGCTCACTCTCGAAAAATCGCGGGAAAGTCGGAAAAGTGCGCCTGCAAAAAAAACCGCGAGACAGAAATTATGCCGCGTAATCGGCGCGCAATGAACATTAAAGTGATACCCTTTACTCGCCGGAGAAAAACTTTTCCCAAAAATAAAATGTCGGAGAAATTAATAATCGCGTCCTTCCTTTCTCGTTTGCGACAAGAAACACCTGATCGCGAAATAAATACTGGTGTCCACGTATCCGCACTGATTAAAACAAACAGAGCGCGAGGGATCTTCGGTTGGATAAATCGTCAAGATAAATTAAATCCCGCTGTTGATTATGAGCCGCGACACTTCCGGTGCGTGGAGCGATTTATTTTCCCTGTCCCCGGCACACGGTTTTATTATAAACACACAACAACGGCGCGAGCGGCGAGCTTTGCCTATTTATTTGCCGCCCACAAATCCGCACCCCCGCGTCGATGCCGCGCGGTGATAAATCGGTACACCCCTGTAGAGCGGACGGTAGGGAATAAGGGCTGACCTCCTGACGATCTCAAAAATAGAAGTACCTTCTACCTTTCCTTCTACCACCCCTACTCGGCTTAAAAGTAACTTTAATGGATCATCGGATCGTCCTGGAGGTCGATAAAAGAGGTAGGAGGAGCCGCCTCCTTTTTCGCGAATGAATCTAAAGGGGATTGGATGTAACGCGGTCGGCCGGCATATCTTCGGTCGGCGTTAAACAACGTCGGATACGTGACGACGATACTTGACTTAATGGAATGTTCCTTAACGATAGGCATTACGTAGTATATTTCATGGCCCGTACGGTATGCGAATTAATGGCCAAAAAAACGCTGTTACACATGCACGTGAAATTGGTGATATTTGCGCTCCGAAAAATATTCTCTTTTGTAGAGAAGAAAAAAACGCAATAAAACTAAGTTGCAATGAAAATCGTACATGACATAAGTATGATGGAAATAAATTGTAAGTTTACCGCGTAATTGACGAATAACGCTATCGTTTCGCCAATCGTGTTTCACAGCAGATGCCGCGAAGCTGAAATTACATTCCCCTGAAAATTTTTATGGAGAAATAGTGGAGATAATGATTACGAACCATTATTGATCGCGTAGGTGGAACGAGGGTTTTTTTTCGCATTGGGGGGATGAATTTTAATCTCGCGACGACGATGCGACGGTAAAATGAAAGATGTCGATGTCGAGACGAGTATTTTGAAATCGATCCGCCTGAGGAGCGCCGTGAGATAACGGAACAATGATGTCGCGAGCGCGGACGGTGCGCATTTTTCGCGTTCTCGCCCGCAACTGGGCGACGGCGAGGGGGAGGGTTTCGTAAGCCGCGTGACGTAATGCGGCGGTTATCCGCGGTGGATGATCGGTCCCGGGACGCGCGTATTGCGGTTCGGCGCTGCGGTGTCTATAAATATCGTCGCATTGTCATTCGCGACGTGACACGCGCGACAAAATTTATCGTCCCCGATCGGCGCGCGTACGCGCGGGGGATATTAAAAGTACGATAATGCTGCACTCACATCAAGTAAGTTCCCCGCGTCGCCGGCAGAAACTCCTCCCGGTCGAAGGAAGTCAAGTGGTCGTCGCCCACCTCGAAACTGACGCTAAAGTATTCGTTGCTGGATACCTGTAACCAGAATGAAGCACGCCCGTGAGCACAATTAATTTTATCTCTTTGGGTAAAAGTGATCTTAATATTCCCGGTAATTAGGATCTCGGTTTAATATAACTCTTGGTCTGGCGGAAGTTTCTCTCGTTGTCGATGTAGATGAGATTCAACAGAATTTTGAACAAGAAAGTGAGGTATATAAATACTAAGCTCAGACTGTTTCTCTTTCATTTCACAGAGAAACTCTTGTACAACTCTTACTCGAGCTGTTTCTATTTTATATTACATTCAAAAGGAAAGTTATTCAGATTTACAAAAAATATACATGATGAAATCACGTAAACCAGAGTGTTGCTGTATATCACGATATAAATACATATATATTAGATTAAAATCTAATTGTTAAAATTTAAATGATTTAGTACACCAGCGTAGGAATGTGAAACATCGTCAAATCAACGAGATATAAAATCTTTTTGTGTAAAAGCGACAGCTTAAATGTAGTAATAATAATAAATTCCCGACGCTGATAAACCCGCACACGAAACTCAATGATTAACTCCACTGATTAGCGTCTCTCTCGGGATTACGCTCTAAAGAAAACTCTAGCCGATTTTGCCGCACAAAGAGCCGACTTTTGGTTTTACCGTAATCGCTTTAGGATCGGATGTAACCAGTAAGCTGCGACGTACTCGCGGTTTAAAGCGAAACTGAATGAACAGATCTCGTTTAAATGCACAGTTCGTGATTTAAGGCATTAAATTCAAAGGAGAGGACAAAACCGCGAGTGCCGCAATATATCGAATATATAATACGTGTAACAGTTACGATCACAGTCTTGCGCGAGATTCGCGTGTATTTCAGCGCGCGACACAAGCAAAGCTTCAAACAAATTAGGCGCTTAGACAATCTGACAACGTGCGAAGGAGCCATGAATACAAATGCCCGTGCAAATATTTCTGTATTTGCGCGCGTTTCTAAAGCGCGATCCTTAACGCAGATAGCTCGAAGTCGATGCGCAACGCGCGCGTCGTTTCGCGCGCCCGCAATCTTTACTACGCATCTCGCGAGAACTTAGAAAATTGGCCTGGCCAGTTTCTCCCACGCGATATATACCGCGATTACTCCGCAGTTCGGGCGGCCCGGATTCAATATTGCCGCCACGTTCGCCCATTCGACTCAATTTTTTTTTCCCTCATAAATAATGCAGGGACGCGGCGCTCTCATAAATTCGAGTCACCTGGATAGGCCGGCGCGGCGAGTCGGCCCTCGGAATTAAATATTAAAGCACGGCATCGGTAATCGCCGTCGCGGCAAAGATTGTTGCTTGTCATCGCCGCGAATTAGTTTACCTCACTGCTCAGCACAAGCGACAGCACGCATTGGGAGAGAGTACTTATCGAAGGGGGAGAAGAGGGGAGGCGCGACGAAGAGAAATAATCGTGTTTGTTAATCACGATTGATAAATCGAGATATTGTTAAGCAGAGCTCGCGAGAATCACAAAACAAAATTGACTGCCTCTTGACCTTTAAAAAGAGATTTTCTAATAAATTATCGAAATAAATTCGAGACGACAACGTTTTCCGTACAAAAGATGCATTTCTCTTGAATACGTCGGTTGCATGTAAGATCATGCGCATGAATCATACATTGCCCGGACGGCAAAGGGCGATCGTTGTTGGTTCTTGTTTCCCTCGCAATGGAGAAAGGGGGTTTCGAGGGGGTTTCGAAGTCGTAGTAACTGCAATTGTCGCGGCACACATTTCGCGCGCGAAACGTGGGGTGCATAACGAGGTACAAGGCGCGTTAGCTCACATAAGTGTTTCCACGGCTATGTAATTTTGAGTATATAGGTAATCGCGTAAGAGAAAGAGAGGGCATGCCACATCGTACTACACCACGCTTGAGAGCTTATAGCTAGGTATGCAGTTTCTCCACGTATAGATATTTATTTGTATTAACGAATTTTCCTTTCCATTATACCGGCTTAGAAGCGTATGCGCGCTACGTGCTACAATGCCCACGCGTCGCATCGAAATAAAGCTGACTTGCTAATCGCGTACAAATGCCAACGCAGATTAAACCAGATTTTAGCAAATACCAATGATTGTCAAAGTAATCAAAATAACTGTTTAGCGAATGTCATAATCGAGGCGGACAGACATAAGGGCAAACATTTTGTTGCTATATTATTTCGTTATACATTACTGTTCACAAAAGACTGCAATATGTTATTTTTTACATTTTATAAATAAAGTCTTCATTTATAAATTTTACACAGATTTTTTCCTTTCTCTCTTCTTGCATAAATTTTAGATTACTTTATTAAGATTCAATGATTTTAGTAAGATTTTAATATTTCATAGTTTTTCTTAAAATAAAGATTAATTCTAAGTTTGCAAACTCACGTACTTAGACTTCTGTTCCAAATTTCCAGCAAATTCTAGATTTCTCTTCGTAAGTTTTATTTTTATTATGACACTTGTAGGTTTCATTTTTATGACACTTTCAACGAGGCACGCATTTAATAAATACGAAATTAAAAGAGGAGATAATCTCATCTTAACCGTGTTTTCGTCAATATACTTTAGCTGTATTGCCGTCGTGTCATTGAAATTGATTATTTTTAGATCCCTGTAGGGATCTCTGCTCCGGAGGCAGTCCGTAACACTGTTGATCCACGTTTGCATCGATTCGGTAAGGGATAACCGGAGAAGCGAGACTACGTTCTATCCCTGGGGAAGGGGGGGGGGGATATATGTAATTCACCGACCTTTCCGAAGTAAGGATAAATAGTTTGATAGTTCGTGACAATAATACTAACGTGAGTGTAGATGCTTAATGAATTCCTGCGTCACTTTCTATGAGGGACGAAGACTGTAACATTACCGTTTATCATTTCTCATGGCGATTGTCTTAATAACGACTTTTTCGAACAACTCACTCTCATTATACATCTTTAAATTTTTTTTATATCAAACTTAAACGTGCAAAAATTTATTCCATGTTTTTCTCTATATGAAAACACGATGCAAATAACATAATGTGATAAAAAGAAATAAAAATATTTGCGTTTGCCACTTGCGACTGACCCAAAAGTAAATTTTTTTCTCAAGCAATCTTTCTCTTTAATTATGCTTTGTCTACTATATGATAAAATTAAAAAATAATTTCTAATTTTTTTTACGAAATAACTATTTCTCTCGTATTCATATTTTTCTTACTCATCATGGAATCTTTTTTTAAATATTTTCTACAACATATAATTATGTTATTTTACTTGTGCTTTTCTTAACGCTACGCTCGTAAATGACTCGAATTTCCTTTCCAGAAACTTCCTTCCGGCAAATTTTTCTTTTATCTAATAATCCATACGTGAGAAAACTATCAATCCTATTTCACCGAGAATAAAAGACATTAAAAGAGGAAAAGCTGAATTATTCTGAGGGCCACAGTTTGACAAACTCAATTCTCGTCGTATATTATTACGTGACTCGAATAAACCCCGCAATATGTCTCGACTTTCGCCAAAAGTATGCGCTGACTTTGTTAAATCGCACTAAGTTTCGCTGATAAAATTACAGCGCGGCGTAAAAAGTAGCAATGGAGCTTTAAAAAATATTCGTCGGTATCAGAGCTTTTATCTGCTTATTCATTCATCAAACATTCACAAATATTGACGGTTAAATTTTCTGTGCACATTTGCGATTTTATATTTGATAGCCGGTTGATTACATGCTCGTTCTATCGTAACAATCCCGCACAAGTATCACGTTTTTACGTCATAGGCGGCACGTGTAGGCGTTACTACTGCAAGTAGTCCAAATCAACGCCTACGCGGCCACTTATATTTCAGTAGATTACGTATAGATGTAAACCTCATTCATACAGTGTTTACCTCTTTCGTTCCTATCGATCTATGCACACGCCAGTTTGCGGTTTGGTTCTTCTGAAATAGTAAACTTCACGCCACTATTGCAGTATAAATAAAAATTGGATAGCTTTTATATAAGTAAGATTAAGCACTTTTCAATGTCAAATTTGAGGAATAAATCCAGAAAACTTTTTACAACACAGAGTAATATCACAGAGTGATTCACATCAATGTAAAAAATGATTTTTATATTTACACATTGACGAACAACTGTTGATTTTAAAACGCGTTTGTAAAATCATAACTTTGACTAAATCTTTTTTATTCAACTAATATTTTGCATTTAAAAACAAGGACATGTTTGAAAATGACCGTAATTGAGTAACTTTTATGCGGGAGCCTTCTAATTCACTCGACAGTTTTACGAGAGCCACATGGGTGATAAAACTAGGGGTGTACTTTGCAAATTACCACTCGTTCGCGTCGTTAAAAGCCCACTCCGTTGTAACCGTGGTCTAATTTATTAATTCGATCTTACTTCTCGAAAACGGCAGTTATATGGGCGTGAGAACCCATCGTCTTTATCCCCCGGAGCTTTAAAAAAAAAAAAAAAGCCCTCGTGCGAGCCATTACGTTTCTGGGCCTCTGCCGACCACTTGTGGCGGAAAATTGCAGTAATTTCGCACTCTCTTGCGATTCGTCGAGATTTTTATGCCCATTAAGATGCGACCTTGACGGTGAGAGTGCAGTAAATCCGGGTAATTTTGCAACACGAAGTACTCGTTCAGCTGTGACGCTCTCGTACGAATAAACGACCCGCTATACTACTTTGTAATATACTACAATTTACGGCACGTGCTTCTCCCTTATGAATTATTTACATTCTAATTACTGAATTATTGTAACCGCGTTAATGATAATGGTATATAAATAGAAATGAAATCATTGTTCAACGTAATTCCAAAATAATTGTGTACATATACGTATAACTCCAAATTCCTATTCAACAAATAAGAATATAGAATCCTATTCAATAAATAGAATAAGAATATAGAATTTCTATTCGACAAATAGAATATAGAAACGCAGTGTAAAAATAATAAAAATATAAATGTATCAGTGAAAATATAAATGTAAAAATGTAATATAAATTTTACTTAATCAAGTAATCATAATTTATCAAGTCACAAAATATATGTATACATTGGAGGCAGAGTTAAAAAAAAAAATAATTATGAAAATTCACCCGTAACGATTTTAAACATATAAGCACGTTGCCATGGTAATTTCCATATTCTCATTAAATCTGAGCACGTAATCCATTTTATTATCTAAAATCGTACGAGAGCAAGAGCAAGAGCGAGAGAGAGAGAGAGAGAGAGAGAGAGAGAGAAAATTATGCGGTTATTTCCGCATACTCGAAACTGTAATTTCATTATCTAAATTAGATTAAAAAATGTAGCGAAGATAATTATCGATTGTGCTCGGCGTTTGGTTATTAACGTCCACATAAACAACGATGGTTATTAATGGCCACATAAATATCGTTGGACCAATATACAGCGGCGTTTCGCAAATCATTATTAATGCTCGATTTACACTGTGTTTAAATTCTCTTGTGTCCATTATACATTTTTGATTGCGCCAGCTGCTCACTCGGTGACGTTATAAGCTTCGTTAATATCGCACATTCGGCATTAGATATTTATATAATTAACCGATGCGCGTAAGCTCCTACTCGGAGCTGCGCTTATGCAACAGATTGTAAGACTGGTCATGCATATTAGACGATAGAGATGATATAGAAATAGATTGGCGGTCTCGCGCCACTTTTAAAATTTGTCGCATGCATTTAGCACGTATATTTTTGTACTGATAAGTCTTACTTCGCGTATTACGCGTGCGCTAAATGTTTATTTACGTCGAAAATTAATGTACGTTCTAATTTTATTACAAAATCTCACGTTGGAACTGTATAGTGAACCGGTTGTAACTGTGTGTTACGGTGTTTCATCAAGTATTTCGCAACGATGGCGCGTATTCCCCGACCATTCCATGTCCGGCGTTACACACAATACCAGCAGTTTTACAAAACCGGATCCGGCTAATAGCGATTCCGTGTTTCGTCCTGTTTTCTCGCCGCTCCCGGCGCACAGCAGCTCCTCCGGATGTCTACGGATTTCGTATTCCGAGCTACTCGCTCGCCGAGGGGCGAGCACAAAGAAGCTCGGTTTCCCCTCGTAAGGGACGACTCACTGAATATCGGGCGCACGACGGCGATTGATCGTACGTTTAGTGCGGCTTGTGCGCTAAGTACGACTAAATTCCAATTATTCACGTGCCACGGGCGCGATGTAAACGAAATAGTAACACGTGTACACGTCCGAGTGTGTACAAAGCTGTTCGAATTGTCGAGTGAATTATGGCGACAATGTTTGCCTACGGCGGACGTTATGCGAAATTGTACGCGAGAATAAAGCAAAGAACAGTAAACGAGGACTGTAATTAAGATTTGTCGTTGACAAACACTAATTTCTTCTCTGGTTTCTTAAAAAAAATTTTTTCCCCGCAAATAACAAGAGTCAAATGTAACGATTAAATTCAAGGAATATAATAACGAGCCATGTGTTTTTCTCGATTATTCAAAAGTAATAAACAGTTCCCTTTCCTTAATTTTTTTTCATATTTTAATATCAGATTTATTATTATAATTGGAAGAAAAGGGAAGATAAAGTGAAGTAAGAGATAACTCTGGCAGTCGCTGCGAAATTAAAAAGAATCGATAAAAGTACTTACTTAGAGTGGGAGTTTAAAATATTGCGCAAATTAATTAACGCCCGGTTGGCAGAACGAGATAAGACGTTTTTTGTATCGCTCAAAAGCGGCGTCTCTCACAGAGTGGAAAAGAGATAAGAGATAAGAGAGAGAGAGAGAGAGAGAGAAAGAGAGAGAGAGAGAGAAAAAGAGAGAGAGACAGGTGAAGCGAAATAGCAGGCAAAAATTTTACGGCGATGCGAGCGATTACACGGACGCTGGACGGAGGAAGCTTTGTTCCATTTTGCAATGTAATCTCGTCGCGTTCGCGTGATTGTTATACACGGACGCGGGATTATGCGAATTGACGTATTAATTTTATGGATGTACCCGGTGACGTTTATGCGCAGCATTAGCGTATACCGCAAGAAAATGACAACAGGCCGGCTGATATAATGAAATGTCAGAAACTGCCAGCGACGCGGAACAATTCCCACGTGCAATTAAAGTTAGTTTGATTATCTCCTCTTGTTAACGAATGGCATTTTGTAATTCCTATATTGCAACCGTGTGACTTGACGTACTTATTAATCCCGGAATCTAATTGCGGAGTCAAATATGTATAATTCCGTTCGGAAAGGCATGTTTACCAGATTGCTGTTTAGCATATAAAATACAAGCGCTACGAAGAATTTTTTTTCCACGGTGGATTTGCATCCGTACAACAGCCGTAATAAATGATTGAAAAAAATATTTGAGCCTCCTTCCATTTTGTTTCGCTAAATTTCGATGTGATGTTTGTAGGATATTTTTTTTACCGCTTAACTTTTCGTTTGTCTGAATCACCTTCCTCAAAGAAATCATCCTTTCCCGAAGTATTTTGAATATTAAATTTCCTATGATACTAAATATTGATTTTATTCATCATAAATAATACTGTGCAATAAAGTGTATAATGTTTGGAAATAAAGAAGAGAATTATTTTAAAAAAATTTATACATTTATCTCTTTCTCGCCGATAAAGACGCTAACGTTTTCATTTGCATCATCTGCCTGTTAATTTACGAAGATCGGCTCGGCGATAATACGCAAAAAAATATGCTAATCGCTGTAATAGTCTCTCTCTCTCTCTCGGAAAATAAAATAATGTTGATTAAGGCGATAAAATGCCGCTGATCCGCGACGTAGATACGACCTCTGTAACACCCTAAATTACGGTAAATTACAATAAACGCTTTTCTACACCATTCTTTTATCGTCGACCCGGAGAAGGAAATTAGTTTCGCCGACACTCGACGCGGGGCGCAAAATAATTGCGTGTACTTCATGTCGGCTAGGAAAAAGGTAACGCTTCCGTGTTACTTACACGCTCGGAATACGCGTTATATTGATTTAAAAAGGCATAAATATTGATGGCCCATTGAAAGATCGTTAATTGCATATTACTGTCCAGTCGCGCGTTCAATCCGGTCTCATTTCGGATTCAGCGAGTGTACATGGGATCTCCATTTGGGAAATGGGGGGGGGGGTGGCTGCACCTCTCGGACCATGTCCGAGACGCTCTACCGAAAGCGCGTGGCCCGGACCGTCGGATGCATCTCTCAATAGCATGAAGAATCGAGCCCGGCTCTCGCCCGGCCGTATTCGCTGCTTGAGAGAACTGGGAACTGCATGTGCCATACGTCGAAATATGCGTGCTGCAACGCGAACCGCTGCGTATCGAGTGGCAGACAACCTCGAGCGTTTTGATATGTACAGATGTATACAGTTCCGCTTGCCGGTGAATATCGCGTTACGGTTATCAGGTACGAAATTTACTGTTACATTGGCGGAAGGACGGGAGCGCACGCGAAGTGAAAGTATATTGCAGCGTTTCATCGCGTTTGCATGTAATTTTCGTGCGCCGTTCATCGTGCGCATTTCCCGTTCGATCATTCGGCCTGAAACTCGTGCTCGGAACGACGAAAGATACATCTCTGTCCGATCCCGCAAACGGGCGCGCGAAGGACACGGGAAACATTTACATTTCTTTCCGACGTCCGCGTTACAATGCGACGGGAGCCCGCGTTTTACTTTATCCGTTTTATTCGCTCGTCGCGCTGGGATAAAGCGAAATCCGCGGATAAAGTGGAAAATTCTCTCGTTATATCGAACTTCTCGCGCACGCGAGATCCCTTTATTTTCACGCCGGATATACATGCTCTTCTCCCTCTTTTCCTCCTCTCTCCTCCCTCTATCACTCTCGAGCAAATGTGGCGTAAATATTTCGCGTTCGTTGCATACGCGCGCGACCCTCGCGCGTATACGCATATACGTTTGTGATTACGCAATATTTCACGTCGAAAAGCTCGACGATAAAACGATTTTTTTTCTTTTCGGCAGATTTTAAGGTGGATTAAAATGTGAACGATTGTTAACTATGTGAGCGTAAAAAAAAGAAAGAAGAACGAAACGACTTTAAAACTTTCATAAAAGTAAATCCACAACAGAATCTAGTACTTCTAGATTTAATTTGAAATAACTTTACTTCAACGGAAATTTAACGCACTTCGGAGCTAATTGCTAAGTTATTTAATAACGAAACTTCCTCCGTTTCGTAAAACCGTGGTATGCATTTAGTTTTCGGTGGAGGAAAAAGTCTCGCTCTTGATACTTCTGCGGAGACTAAATTCAAAAGTTTCTTCCTTTTAATTAAAAGCGATATGCTAATAACATTAAAAAAATACAAAAAAACGCGGGGAAGAGAGACTGCAAGGAATATTTTGTTACAAATTATATTACAAAAGCCGCGGCGATATTCGCCGAAGCTTGAATTGAGAAAAGGAAGCGAGGGATCTGCCAGAAGGAGCACTCAGATATTCCACCGGAAAATAAGCGTGGCGAAATCCACGTCACGAATCATTCCGGCGGTGACACATTGAAGAGAGGCATCGAATATATTTGTCGATAAGAACTCACCTGAGATCGCGAGAGCTTGTGCCGGCGATTGGCGTTCGCGATCTCGGCGGGTGTCGCGTTCGGCGCGAGAAATCGAATCCGGTTGCACTCGATGCCGAGGGGGTGGTGTTGCGGCTGAGGGGGCTGCTGATAGAGGTGCAGGTGAGGGGGCTGCTGCTGCGAGGGATCGTCCTCCGGATGATGCTCCCCCGTGTCCAGCATGCTGCCACTGAAGGAGTCCAGCTGCGTCAACGACCTCGAACGCACCTGCAACGACAAAGAGTCGTTCATGCGTTAAAAAAAGTACCCTGAGAACTGATTCTCGATTAAATGAGAAACGTGTGCTGCGTTTCGTTGTTTATTGTTAACTGCATCATACCGATTAGTAAATTAGATTAAATGTATTAAAAGCTTTCTGACTAAGAGGCTCCCTTTTAGTCTCTTTTGGAGTAAAAAATCGTTATCTTAAATAATCTATCTCTAAACCTTCGCCTATTTTTTCAAAACTACTTGCGATACTTGTCTAATATAACAAATAAAGTTCAGATTTGATACGATACTTTTAGCCTCGCTGCTGTACAAAAAAAAATAAGAAAAAAAAGAAAACACTTTTCATCAGAATTATATCACTCGACACATGATTAACATTTCAAAGATAAAACAGAGAACTCATAAACAGAGAACATAATATAAATTATTCTCATCTATCACTCAATCAGCAAGCAATCTCACACAAGTATCTCGCGTTCCATCTAACTCTCCCCTCCGCAATTATCTTCCAATTACCCGCTCGGGGATCAAGCCGAACGCCTCGGAATTGCGAGCACGAATAATGCGATCCGTGTTATTGCGGACGCGCGCGCAAACGACCAACAATAAAACAAATTTGTGGCCGCAATCAAATGTGCACCGGTATGCGCGCGAGACGCGTCTGAGAGGAGGGCGAGCGAGCGAAGCAGAGGGTGACACATCGGCCGGTCGGGCATTAACGAAGCCGCGGCGCGGCGGCGTGTAAACGTGCCGAACGGGCCGACTTCCTGGGAGATAAATCCCGGGGAAACCTTCGCGTGGACGAAGCGGGGTCACCGGACGATCGATTTATGCGTGGAATCAATCCCCCATGCTGTACCTCGAGGGATTCCCGTCGTTCGTTATCACGATTTACTTGTGCTGTGCTCGCCCTTTTCCCTTCACTCGTCGCAATAACTTACCGTCGCGACGCGTTTCTTCGAAAGGATTCCTCTCTCCTGGTTTCTCTCTCTCTCTCTCTCCCTCATTGACGACAAAATGTATGAAATATAATTGAATGAGCACTGGAGCACACGACAGAGACAAGTTTTCGACACATTTTGCATACGATGGCTCTAAGTGAGGTAATTCTCACACGACGTGTAACTTTAGATGACGTTGGAAATAAGGATGGAAAGCATGACTGGAGTGTTAATTTTACAACGAGAAGCTAAGCGTGTCACTGCAGCCTAAACTTAAAGTTAGGGAAAGTAATAATCATTTGCAAGACCAATTAAAAATAATTACGTTAATTACGGACGAATCATGTAAATTGCACAATGTTTAAATGTACATATAGTATAATCATTCTTTGGAAATTCTTCACTCCTAGGTGATCGATCGGAGTTCTCGAGTACATGTTCCATTAAACGAAAAACCGTGTTATAAAAATAATATTTTCCTTTAATTTTAAAATATTTTTAAAAAGAAAGACAAAAATGAAGATTAATCGCTGTGCTTTTTGATATTATATAAATATTAACCAAATCTTGAAATAGCATTTTCAATGCGCAACGCAAGGATAAACTATCCATTTTAAACAGTTTGAGGAAAATGTTTTCTCTATAAAAACATTCGCTCAAATCACTTTGAAGACTCACTCGACTGAAAGAATAATACGCTTTCGATCCTACAAATGATTCTTCAGAAAACTCTTACAACTTTTACGGTTTTATCCAAAAATAGCGAGATGCTACTCCTACCCACACGAACGCCTTTATAAATAATTTGCACAACGATGCTCGATTATCTCCGAGGTAGTTTGTTGTAGGCATCCTAAGATGCCGTATATCCGTATAAATAATAAATTATATAACGGATAAACTTCCAAAAACCCTACACGCCGCTCTGACGTATCCGTCGGTGTAAAAACTCCAAATGAATAACGAATTGAAGTGACGTGACGTTTAAATCTGATCCATGTACAGATAAGGAAACTTAAATTGATCCATGTGTAGAAAAGGGAGATTTCGTAAAAATATACTGATTAAAATATAATTTATTAAATCGGGAGTAGAAACGTCCGTCACTTTAATAAAGCAGAAGATAAAATTCAACGTACGTAAATATATCGGACGAATAAATCTGATTATCATTCTGAATTTCTCGAGAGGTTCCCCCATTATGTTCGGATCGTCCCAATTTCTAAAGTGACCACGATTAATCCCATTCTGCCGCGCGAGCGATACAACGGCCGTTTCATTCGACAGGTCGAGATTGAGTTACACACATCTCGGGCGTTTTAGGGCGAAAACAGGATATTTACAACAATCTAGAGTGCGTCGTCATGTTGAATCCTTTTCAGCCATAAAAGGCTCCATGAGGCACAATTACATCTTGACTGATGGAAGCACTCGAAGCGATTTACGCGGTGGGGAACAAGCTGCTCGATAATAGCCCGATGACAATATCGCAGGAAATAACTCGCGCGGATCATGATTGCGCTCGAGGATCGCATTGTCTTAAATGTCCTCTCATTCTTTCCTACCTTGCAGGTTCCAATCTAAGGTTTGCTTCGAAAAATCGGCTCGTCGATTACTTTTCCGATTATTTCTTTCCTTCTTTCTCTCTTTTAATTTCTTAATGACGTTTCAAAGATGGAGTACGTACGACAACAACCGACTCTTAAAAAAAAAAAAGAAAAGATGGAGAAAGAGCGGGTTCGTAGAATTCGAGAAGAAAACTCAATTACGTCCCTCGCGCAACGGTGTCGAGGACGCGCCAACACTTTCGTCGCATGTACGTACTCTGATGTATACGTGTTGTTTATCCATCGACAGGTCGGAGCCGATCCCTGGGTGTCTTTGATCGTTCGATCTTATTCCACCCTCGATCTCGTAGGGATTCGCAGCTACAATGTCGTCACTGTAGTGTGTCGTCGCGGTGGCGCAATGAAAGGGAAGGCGCGCGAGATGAAAATTGTATGTATAGCCGAAGAGGGTTTGTGAATTTCGATGCACCGCCACGATCATCGAGATATATTGGAGCTCGTTCCTCCGGTCATCGCAGAGAGACCTGCGGGAGGTCTTCTTCCTCGTAATCCTCGAGGATGCCGCGCTTGCAAAATACGCAATATGTTGTATCCCGAAAAACACGTTCATGCATATAAATAAGATCCCGTGTACATTCCGCGCGTGGCTTATGGAATTCTTCCTCTAAAAATAGGAAAGCGCAATTGAGTAATTTTTAAACTGGAATTTTTAAACTGTGCCGGCTATAAATAAAAGAGAGGGAGATGTAAACATAAAATATAAAAATACGTTTTAAAAACAAGGTTAATATTTTCTCAGGCTCTTGGCCTCGGTTTATAAACGTTAATAAAGAATTTAAAAAAAAAAAGGTTTGCCAAAATCCACAAGTGACGATTATATGACTTATGTAATCGCGCGCTAGCCTTCATTGATTATAACAAAGACACATAAAACATTCGAACTGAACACAATTTCAATAGTAATCAATGAATAAATCGGTGATCACGAAAGAATCGGCATAAAAGGATCAACAATTTAAAGTGATCTATTTAATCCGAAGACGTCATTTGTTCCGCGCGCGCTCCATTTTAAACTTAATCTTTCGTTTTATCGCCATTCCACGACAATTCTTCGGGAATTTCTCGAAACGTCCCATTTTCCTTGATTTTAACGCACTCTCTGATTCTGACAATCTACGGATTTATCGTGACGTCGCGAACGAATGATATATATCCGCGCGCGCGCGCGCACTTTCGGTTTTATATTATCCTGCGGAATTCTCCAAGGACCGTAACGTATTTTATTTTACGAGAGTGTCATATGCGGAACGCGTATTAAATCGTCCTGTATGATTCCTCGCCTCCTCTCGCCGATACCGGCCGCTTCCATCTATTTCACTTTATGCAGGCGAGTCCTGCAGGGGCGTCTCCGACGTAAATCGTGTGCGATACGCGACGTCGATCTTTATTTCGTTCCGCGTTACGACACGCGATATCTTTTCCGGTATATTTTAAAAACGAACAAGTTATTCGCAAGAACGCGATATTACACGTCGTTTTTATTTCCTGGGGCAATTCGAGAATCTGAATTCGAGAGCGAAGCGTTTCGCCTCTGTGCGCGAACCGTAGATCCTTTGATACTTTTTTTTTTTTTGAAGATTTTTTCCTCCCTCGCAGTTGCATTTATATGTAGTTCACGTTTGGATTTCGCGTTTCTTTTCTCTCGCAATAAACGTTGCGAAAGTACGAACCATCTCGCCTAACGGAATTCGTAATTATTCGCGACCGATTATTCTGTCTCCGTTTGAGAATGTTTTCTTATCCGGAAGACACCGTGCTCATTTGTATCTGTCGTAGTCTTTATCAATTTGTTGAATCCCTTAATTCCCGCTCTGAATTCCGGCGTCAATTACGAGCGCGCGGGGTTCCCGCGCGATCGAGGATAACCTATCTGAAGTCGAAACTGGCGTTGTTCCACGCGATCAAATGAAGATTTCATTAATTAACACCCCTCGGTTAATCAATCCACGTCAAGTCTCGGCGGGTCGCATAAAATCGCGTAAATATCTCACAATATCGCGTAAGATCGCAGCTGTACCGCCTCACGTTAACGCTGAAATCGTCGATTCGACGTGGTTCAACGCGGATGATTAATTACCCAGAAACACTCGAATGCGAGCCCCTATCGATTAGTATTACAGAGAGAATTGAATCGCTCCCAGATTCCGATAGCGTTTCGCAGTTCTCGGGCTGTGAAACGTTTTCCGATTTCCGAATTTCGAAGCACGCGCGCGGTCAGCAAGGCTGCGTAGCTGCAGCGAGGAAAAGAGGGGTTTGTCGTCCTCGACAAAGATGCAGCGTGAACGATTTAACGTGCACGTTCGATATATTCGGATTTCTTCGGGGAAGGGGAGAAGGGGAATAGAGGAACATCTGCGCGAAATAAAAACGGATATGGGAAAAACAAATCATATCTGCCGGCACCCCGGCACGATACATCCATCGCTTTCGTAGAATACAACTCTTTTATAACCACTATTTTGTGACGCGATATATTTTTAATTCCGCCTTTACGAGACGCCTTAAAACGTCGCGCAAGCCTTATAATGCCTGCGAACTACTGTCGACCTTCATAACGGCGAAATATCCATTTTAGATTACGGCTGCGCGATACCGCCGCGGCGCTGCAGCACATTCTTTTTCGCGGGTCCCTTATGCCTGCCCACACGGCTGTTAAAATGCAAATGCGCGAGCCTCGCTCGCGGGGGCGGCCCCCGTAAAACTTGTCCTTAATATCAGAAACATCGCCAATAATGATCCGCGATATTAGTCGTAAAGTGAATGTGTTGCGTATAGCCTGGCGAGAACGTTAACCCAGAAAACGGTGCATTTAATGGGGTGGCTTGGAATGCCCTGCCCGGTGGTTAAATGCGCCGTGTATTAAGTTTAATATTGCGACTGGCATATGGACGCCGGCCTCTTCCGCCCATCGGCCTCTGGAGTCCTGAGGAATCGACGATAACGGAGATGCATCCTTGCGGTTTTTCGCGTCATCGTACATTTCAATGCGTTTTCCTTCCGGCCGAAGATTATTACGCGCTATTTACAAGCTGTCGCGGCCGCGTGAACAGGCAATGCAATTTACGTCAATACCGTCTAAACGTGACAGACGTTAAATCGAATCTTTGGAGCGGCATATGGAAAGATCGAGATTGGTTTTGTCACACGAATTGCAGGGGAAAAAATAATTCAGCGTACCTGACACGGTAAATTTGCAAAACGGTGAGCAATACATAAATATTAATTAGTACACTGCAGACGTCATTATAAATGTTTTCAAAACGAAATGTTTTTAATTTTATAATTCAACATAATTACGTGATTTCTTGTTGTATATTTAGCGACAAGGCAAACTGGAAAAGATCGAAGTAGCAGCGATGAAATATTTGCTAACTCTGAGCAGTAACTTTAACAAGAATCTAAAACGCTTTCCTCAATATTAAACATAATAAAATATGCAATCGCTAGCAAGGAAAGGCGAAACTTTGTACAATGTTAAAAAAAAGTATGAAAAATACTTGTGTAAGCTTACTAGAAATAATTATTCATCCACTAAATTAAAAAAACTGGTTTCGCCGGCTTAAAATTGTCGCTATCATTTGTGCCCCCGCCTGGCAGCAGCGGTAGCTCTAATTTTTCATATTCCTTTAATTTTCTATTTTAATGGTAGATATTAACTCCGTTAAAAAAAAAATCCGCGAATGTGATGGTAATTCAAAGACCAGAAGAAGTTTCGGCCACTACAGGTTTGCCGACAACGTTGCTCTTCATCAGCTTGGAGTCGCCGGAACGAAGGTCGTAATTAAAGTAGAGCAAATGAGGTCGGCGGCGACGGCTAATTGGATCGGGTGGGACGGAGAGCGACGAGATTTCGCGCTCGCGTAAATTCGGTTATGAAACGGTGCCCGCGATCTCGGAAATTAAATCGGCAAGCTCGGACGCCTCCTCCCCGCGATTCGCCGATGACGTTCGATTGCGCAAAGTTACGTGACAATCACGAGATAAAACGCTCATCATTAGAACATTCCAGATAATACCTACGTCTTATAATTATGGGAGAAAGAGATATTTCATATTTACTGATTTACATCTAGAGTGTGTTCAGCGGCGCCGCGGCGCCGGGCAGGACGTTATTAAGAAGTCAATGTAACTTTGTTAACTTTTCCAAATTGGACGTCTCGTCAACGCGACGACTGAAATTAAAATTCCTTTGAAGTGACGCCTACCTCAAGTTAAAAGTTCCGATATACTTGTTTGCTTTTCTGAGCCACGTGATTAAGCGAGAAGCCCTCTATCTACAAATACAACTTGTATAAAAGAACTTCAAGAGGAATCTACTGCGAAAATTGCACAAAGCTCCATGACGTTTCCAAAACACATCCCGTTTTTCTCGCTGTGATTGAATCGCGTCATCGTCTGTCACATAGTTGGTGTACGCGAGTTCCATTCTCCGGGGAACACGGCAGCACTCGTGACGTAATCGGCCAGGAGGATTCTCGAAGGGTAAGGTCGGGCACGAGTCTTCGCGGAGCTCCCTCCCTCCCCCCTCCTCGTTTTAGCCCCCACTTTTAATTGCAGACTTCCGCCGTCGCGACGGCACGATTGCGTAGAGTAAATGTCGTTCGCTCCCTTAAATCCGTTCGCTGAAATTGACCATTAACGTCAGTACGCCCTTAACTGTCATCCCTTCTTGACCTCTCCCGCGCATTTGTCCTCCCTTTCTCTCTCTTATTCCGCTATATTGTTTCGCACGCCCCGTGTACTCCCGTTTCCATTTTCCCTTTTCGTCGCGCTTTTTGCGACTCTCGCCTCGCTTTGGCGCGCGCGTGGCGCAAAATCGCTATATACGCTCTATATATGTATATAGGCACTTAAGCGCCCGTCCCAGATGGAATTATGCTCCTCCTCGAATGAGAATTAATCGAGTTCTGAAATAGAGGCGCGTGTAACTCGACAGCTCATTTGCGCGAGCTGTTATAATCACGCGCGTAAAGAATACCAGACGCTTCGTTGCACGGAGAAAATTTTACATTAAGGCGATCCTAAAGTCGTCTGTTCTATCGATCGAACGTGATTATTTTCCATGACAAAATAAACATAATCAAAAACAACAGATTTAAAAATCCTTCTCCACGATTAAAGTATATAGACATCAGTGTGACATAACTTTTACTACGTCAACACTAATTTTTGTCATAAATACAGTAATTTTTGTGAAACCGGCGCTCAAGCCACATTCTATAGTGGGAAGAGTTTTTACTATTTCACTACTAATTTACTAATTTTTACTATGGTATGCAAAAATTTACTCAGAAGATATTTTTTATTTATCTTTACAATACTAACTTTTATCCAATAAGTTTTGCCTTTGTAATATAAAAATTTTTACTATGAGAAAGTATAAAAAAATTACACTGCATTATTGTTTTAAAAAAAATGGCTACAGCATTTAAACTTATAATTATCTAATGGTTCCTATCGTATTATAGTAATTTCTGCTATAAAATTTTCTCCGTGCCGGAAGCAGAACGTCGGACGCGCGTTCATTCAAGCGGACGAATTAAACTCTTTCTCAAATCATTTTATGTACATACCTAAGTATAAATGTAAATGAAGTGCAAATGCGAATCGTACAGAGGCGTTACGTAGCGCCGAGCGCGAAATACTATCGTTACCACGATCAGCCGATACCGATTGGAGCAGAAACGCGAAAATTGAAAACGTTGCGAAAATTGATAACGCGCGGATAATGAGTTGCGGTTTGATGAATTATCGAGGCCCACGTCCGGCCCGCGTATGTACATACGCGCCATTAAGTATCTCAGATTATCGGCCGGCGCGATAATATATCAAATCGAGAGGCAGTGGTAACGGCGCGCGATGGCCAAACGAACGGCGAAATGATCGAAATCGATATGATCGAGCGTGTGGGCGGTTACGCTGCGTCGTGAACGTCGGACGGCCGAATGTCAGTGGAACTTTCGGTCTCCCCGTGCGAGAGAAGAGCCTCGGCCCGGGCGGGCCGGGATGGAAACTAATTGCGCGGCGTCGAACCACACGCGGATTTTATCACGCATTCCGTAAAACGCTCCATAAACGGCGACCGTCCATTCGTTCGTTCATCGGCGAGGGTCTGATTTTTGTCAATTTAGCGAGAAGCGCGTCGCGCGCTAACGAGTGTCACCCGTCCACGATTCGTGTACGGCGCAATTTTGTGCAGAAGGTTGAAAATATTTCGGATCCTCTCGCGCGATTGGGGAAAGGGCAAAGTCCAGGGCAGCGCTGCACTCTTGGTATTTACCGAATAATTTCATTATAAGTTTTTAAATTATATATCCATCGTTACAATAACCATCACGATATAACGCTATTATATTATTATAATTATTATAAAGATAAAAGTAACTAATTGCCACCGAGAGAAGCCGTCATTACATTTTAACCCCACTCTTTGTGATTTAATTTCAATTTAACGGCCAACAACGAAGTCATAAACGTTGTTTAATTAATTATCACAATTTTGCGTTATTTTCGCTACGGCGTCATTGTTCTCATGTTACATATTGTTATTTTTTCTTAATTATCGCAGAACAATCGTCGCAGCCCCGGCGAAACGAGATTTATAAATATGCATATCAAAGTGCAAAACGCGGCCGTTCGTTCTTGGTTGTATAGCGACAACAGGAACGCGTCGCTTACTGTTAAGTTCGCGGAAACGCTGATGGGTTGCGGTTTAAATCATTACTGCGCACTGTTGTGTCTGCAGTGAACGACTGAGAGAGGCTTTATAGCGGTGGCTCTTTGTGCGTTGTCCTGTGCTGGCATAAGCTGCTGAAGCACTCTGAGTGCGTCTCGTTGCATCGTTTTCATCATTTGTGATAATATGTCGTATTAATTAAGGGCGCTTGAGTATTTCGGTACTTATGTTCTTCAGATCTGTCTTTCTTCCTAAAAACGATCAGCTTTAGAAAATCAGTCAGACGACGCGGACATTTCGGTTTTGAATCTACAGAATAGACAGTTTCATAAATGTCACTTTTATTAAATTAGAAAACTGATATCCGGCTATCCGATAGTGATTACATCGTTAATTAAATATGAAAATTAAAATTTGGGGAAATAAGGCCCACTCTTTATTAAGTATATATCTCTCTGTTACACTCTCTGTCATATTTCTCTCTAATACTCTTATTTTTATCCGCAAAGATCGATGTATTTTGGCGTATCTACGAATTGATATATCTATATGTAACGAGAAATGTACTTCTTCATGAAATTTTCTTCTCGACCCGAACTCCTCGATTACAAGATGAACCAAGTTCTTCGCGTTATCTGCGACTATAACGAAACTCAACGAACTATTCGTGGCGTAGTTCGGGTACAGTCAGCATGTTTACGGGGGACGACAGGAAATAAATTGTATTGCAATAGTCTCCTCGCTTCTTCGAGGGGAAACATGAGAGAACGTGCTCCAAACTTCGCGAAAACCTTGCTGTTTAACTTTTAATGCATCTCAACGCGATCGGAAATGTTTATTATTAGAGAACATAACGACCACCGTTGAACAACGAAAGTTTTGTACGTGTTTTGAACGCCGAAAATAGAACGATAAAAATGATCAGAAATATTTAATTTGGATTGGGAGAAAGATTGAATGAATCTCAATTACCACGTAATTTTTAATACCGAGATGTGTATTGTTTGCACAATAATTTTTCTTCGTTATTTGCATAAAATTTGCAAAGGATCTAATTCCTGTCGATTTCATTTTTTTTAAATTAAATTTTATATTTTTTCATCACAAATTCATTAAATTTTTAGTGAATAATTTAGTAAATTGTAGTTGAAGATTAATTTGGTGGCCGTTTATAAAATTATTAAATCTTACATCCGAGATTATCAGCTGTATGTTAAAACTTTTTCGGCGAATTTTATGCATTAAAATTTTCCGGATATTTAGCGAGAACTTTCGAAATACGGGAATGTATCGAAAAAATTGCGACGCGCGCAAAATTGCATTCCACGTAGCAAAGAGAGCGCGCGATGCATCGAAGTGTCGATGAATTTGCTAGTATCACGGATCGCGTATATATTTACCGTATACGTGCGTGCGCCGCACCGTGCCGGTACGTATAAGTTTGCAATGTGGAGAATCACTTAAAGAAAACAGGTGCACTGAGGGGAAAAGTTTGCCCGAGGCAATATTATAGCGGGGAAAGTTTCGATTGGTGTGGCAACGTGCTTTTCTCGGCGCGGTGCGCTGATAAGGAAATGCATTACTGGCATCTTTTACTGCGTCTCGAAACTACGAAGAGGTTCGGGTGGAACCGGGTGGTTCGCTTCGCGATATTAATACCCGGGATATATTTCTAGACGGCACAGAATGGCGCGTAAAACATCGTTACGTCGAATAGGATAGTATCGATCCCATCTATCAAGTCAACGCTTGCACCGAAAACAATGCAGCAGAAGCCGGAAAAAGACTAGTTCAATAGCGTTTAATAGGTTTCAAAAAAACATACAAATGCAGCACGTATCTGTTACGTGTACCAGGATGTAGAATAATTGTATTTTATTTTCTCAAATGAATTATTTTTCCGATTTACCTCTCCGAGTAATATCGCTTGGATTCAGCATTTCTGCACATTATATATAGCAACTAATCAATCAGTAGCAGTCAAAAATGCTGGAAAGCGATATCCACATAGCGAAACAATGTGAAATAATATTTTCCATTACAAACCCGAAATATGTATAATAATAAAAGTTATTTTCGGCATCAAAAACGAAAAATATTAAATGCGCATTCAAAAATACCATTTCATTCTAGTTCTACACGCCCGGATTTAATAATTAAAAGTCGCGCAACGAACGGGTATGATGAATGCCTCGATTGTTAAAGCGCGGAGATTACCTCGCGTGCCTCGTTTTTAGCAACAAAAACTAGGACAACGATCGCGTTTGCGACATGTTTGAATGAAACTGAAATTAAGCTGCTTTATAGTTGCATATGATAAATGGTTGGCTGCAGTCAACAGATCTGACAGTTGCACGACAGTCGAATAGCAATTGAATCTGATTGATGAATACCGGGAAATTCAACTTACGAGAAACTTCTACTAAGAAATTGATCAGCTGCTACGTGTATAAATACTGAATTTAAGCGATAATACGCGCGGAGGGAAGTAATCAATGGAATATTCATTTCGGATAATAAAATAGAATTTCCATTCTATATATTTCTAAATGCAATAAATATTTCATTAATATCAAATCAAATTAATATCAATTCATATTAATGTAAATATAAGAACAATGAATACGTTACGTTTGTGTATTTTGAAAAAATAAAAATTATATTAAACTCGTCCTTATCCAAGAAAAAATTTGTTACGTATTAAAGTCCTAGACAGTTTATAACCCTATATAATAGCCGATAAGTATGTCGTAATATCCGCTGCTGTTGGCAATTAGGATATAGTCCCGGGCGATTATAATTGCTAATTTATCACACTTAGCCTAATTGTGTATTGTTCGAAGTTTGTCGGTGACTCCTCGTAAAGTTTCCTTCAAAACGAACTTATTGTGCTATATCAATTCCATCAAATTGAAATTTAATAAATATTAGTTATTGAATTATTATAAAAATGCTGCATTAAGCTTCCTACGTTTTTTTTTTAAGTTTAATATGCACGCGCGTTTAGATTTTTAAAATATAAATGTAATAAATTAAAATTTCTTTTTTAAATGTAAATTATTTAAAACGTATTTAAAATAAATACAAGAAAGGACTGAATTACTGAATAAAATTATATAATAATTTTTATATCTAATATTTAATGTGAATAATAACTATCAATATAATTCGCTAGTATTTTCTAATATGTTGTGAAGCGTTATAATGTTTTTCTCAAAAAATATATAAAATTTTTAAACTAATAAATATGAACCATGATGTTTTTTCAAACGCGTAATAAAGTTTTAGACAATTAACGATAAAATTATTACGACTTAAATAGCATTAAATAAACGACAGATAAATCCTTTGTTCTGACCTTATACACTTTTGTTTCTATTATACACTTTCCAATTTCCAGTCTCTCGTCAAAAGTTTCCTCACCAAAATGTGCAATCCGTTTTAGCCGTATACAAAAGGACCACGAAAGTTAAGTGAAACATCTCCACGGAATTTCTGCCCTGTGTGCGCGCTGAGCTACTTGACAATTCACTTAACAAAGTCTTCGTCGGTTTATCTCCGCGCAGTTATTATAAAGTGCACGAGGGCGCAAAAACGGCTGGGTCCGCGTTACGACTTTGTTCTTCAACTGTTTAACAAACTTGCCAAACATCGTGACGTTCGCGTTGGCATTCGGCCGAAGTGCATTCGTACCGAACGGCGAGCTGAATAAATATATGTAAAACTTTACCGTAGATCGCGAACGCGTGGACTTTTGGCCCTTTTCTCCTGACCTCGGCTTATCCGCTCTCGAACTCGCTAAAACATCCGCGTGATGAAGCGAGAGGGGGAACGTGCGGTTGTGGCAACTGCGAGAAATCCCACGAGACGAATATAATTCGATCTATAGGTATGTAACATCGCATCGAGAATGCAAGGATAAGAATGAATTTGCGGTAAATCAATAAAATTGATACTTTTAAAAACGAAGTTACATTACGAAATAAAGCAGGAATTTGCATTTAATATTATATATGTATAATATATTTTTTTCAATAATGAACATTATAATTTATTCGACGAAAACATGAATTATTTTTTCATAAAAAGATACGAGAAAAAAGTAAGAGGATAAGAGAGAGTTTGTGTCCAAAAAGACCCGTGTAAAAAATTAATTTCCGAGAAATTAGTTTGAAGTTAAATGCGAGAGAGAATGCGTCCATTTTTAGCAGCCTTGGATATATTTTATTTCCTGATAAAATATCAAAAAATGTATTGTTATTTTATATATGAATTAACTAGCTGCGTTGTTTATAGAACAAACGATATATATTCCGACTTTTAAAAAAGTATCGGTCGTTCTAATTAAAATATTAATATTTCTGAAGTGTTTGTAGAAACATAATTAAAAGACAACTTACGAGTTTTCTTTCCGCGGAACGAAATAACTGGATATTGTTAAATAAAAAAAAATTTGTAATTTAAATTGTAATTTAAGTTCAGTAGAGTTATTAAATTTTTATTCAAATTTTGCAACAGCTATATATTTATACAACTCCGTAATTTCAATGATATTGTGCGTGCACGTAAATCACGGGGCTGCTTTCCGGTCCACCGGGTACTACAACTTACGTTAGATGGATACTGGACACACAAATCACGAATCAACTAAAATTCCAAATTTGTCCAGGTCACCAATTCTCGCTGTGGGTGTAATACTTCGCGGTGCATGCAAACGTACTCCGCTTCAACAATTTCTACAACGCAAGCATTTCCTATTTTAGTTTCGAAATTAACGCTTTCCGGTCGACATTCCTGAAAGATCCGTAAATTTCATTTCATTCGTGTCTCTGCTTTACAAATATGTACATTGTAACGATTAAGAAAAAGAGCTTTTTTTTCCTAAAAAACAATACAATTCTGACCTTTTACGCCGACGAATAAGCGTACACATGTACAGTACACTGATTTGGAAACGATAAACTTATAATTTACGCTCTATACGCCGCTTCACTCCGCTTGCTCTCATACATCACTGGAATGTACATCGTTATTAATGTGTAGACAGCCTATTGTCCGATAATAATGGACCACGACTAGAACATTAACCGCCTCGATAGTCCACCTATAAACCTAGTTCATATCATCCAAGATTGTGGACGTCCGATGCTTCAGTAAACCGCAATAGGCTGGCAAACCTATTCACGTGCTAAATTTTCGAGCTCGGTAACCAACCTATTGAGATATTCCTGAGAATTTAATAACTTGCAGGAATACTAAGGGCCACTACAGTTCGTTCATCTGTACATTAGCCTAAGCGTGAAAGAACAATTATTCTCAGCGTTATAATTGAACACTGCCCCGCTATTCAGTTTATAGTACAGTTTCACCGCATTCTTTTATGCGCGTATTATAACTAGTTCGTTCTTCATTTTCAACAGAAAAAGGTATACGATTATTTAAATCTCTTCGATCTTACGTTTTTTTTTGTAATCATAAGCTTACTTAAGAGTTCCTTGAAAATAATTAAATAACGAGGTAATTAAAAAATTTTTATCGGATCAATTCACGAGCTGTATTGTTGTCTTAATTAGTAATCCTTTAGCGTCGTGATTTACAATCGACATTGTCTAATGTTTAGATTCATATAGGAAATATTCGGAGAACTCTCATAAGTCACCCGTCGCTTCTCGTTTAACCGTCCGTTTCCCCGACAGTGGATGAGGACGTTAAGCCGACGGTATAACAATATCGAGCTCCGTCCCGCGCACGGAAAGCTTCACAAGCGAGAATGTAATTTCAAGGTTCTCTCGTGTGCACCAGCTGCACTAAATCTAGAAATTGGGCGCGCTGCAAAACGCCCCCGACCGCAGTAACTTCCGTTTTGCGACAGGGCGTAGCAAAAACGTAGCTCGAGATTGAGTCCGTCTTGCGTCTACTGGTAAATTTTCAAATAAGCACACGATACGTTTCGTCGATGGAACGGCTGTTAAGTGTCAAGGAAAATTTAAACAGGATTCTCCTGTCGTGTTAATTAAATTAATTAACGTGGCAATTTTAACAGTCTGCATTAAATACCCCGATAACTATATATATGTGTAAATTGCTCTTCAAAATGTTGAGAGGAAGAGTTAATTAATTGTCAAATAATCTTAATTGACAATTAGTCAGAGACAAATAGCTGCGTGTGCACAAAACTGATCAAATAGATTCATTAAGTAACAAAAATTCAGGTCAGCTTCGTTACTCGCTTCTCATTTTCCGCGCAAACACGCGCATTTGAGCAAACCATCCTCTGCATTACAGCATCTTATTTATTATGCATATGTGGCATATTTACCCCTATTCTACGTAGTACATGCGCGGCTTACGCGTTATCGAAGTTGGGCCGACGCGATATGCGGCAGTAAAGCAAACTATTGCATAAGTGGAGCTTAAGGCAAGTAGCTCGGGGCCATATTTCGTCAACGCCTTACTGGGGAGCACAAATACGTTGGCACGGAGAAGGCATGCAGCGAAACTTGTTAACTTCATTAGATAGACGGGGGGAGGATACAGGGCCCGATGTAATCGTATAATCGGTAAATTGTATATCAAAACGTAAACTGGCGCTTCATTAGGTTACCCGCCGTATCTCCGAGCGCGATCGTAATTACTCTGAGGAACTAATTAGCGCGCGTCGCCGCGACACGATTTGTCATCGTTTATTGCCTCGGGACGAATACGCCTGCTGCGATTATTCTGAACGTTACACCAACAATGGGGGATTCGTATGACGAAGTGTTCCGGCGTATGGTGGCGCTTACACTGTCATGTTGTAGATATAACAGTATTTGTTTCGTGAAACCTTCATTTGTAATCATTGCAATTTAATTACCGTAAGCCACGGTGGGACTTGAAAAACTTTGACTATAACAAAGGCAGCAATTTTTAGTAATTTTATCGAATAAAAAATCTGTTAATTCTCTAAAAATTTAAATTACAATTATTGTCTAGAATAGGCTATGAATTAAATAAATATAATTTTTTAAATAAAAAATCAGATTTTACATCAACTATAAATCTTTTCTTTTAATCTCAATATATCTCCATACTGTGTATAACATACACAGAAGACTGCAAGAAAAAAAATGAGAACTGTATCCCTGTACGCGATAGATACCACATGATGGATAGCAATTTCAATTTTCGGAAAGGCGGGAAAATTGGGTTCGAATACGTGCGCAGCTCGCAGGCGGGCGAGTCTCCTGCTTAAGCCGATATATTTTCCGAAATTGAGAAGCACTGTTGAAGCCGATAAGATTCGATGACGATGGAGGGATAATACTGTAGGTTCTCGCGCGCGAAAGTAGAAAACCTTTGAGGTTTAAGGCCGGTCTGGCTGTCTGGCATAGCGCCAAAGATTATCCCTGCCGTCGTTCGTTCTCGAGACTTCATAACCGAGGTGAGTGAAATCCGCACATATATATATATATATATATATATA